>NC_048893.1:187087378-187120746 GCF_011077185.1 Oxyura jamaicensis
AAAGAAAGAAAGAAAGAAAGAAAGAAAGAAAGAAGGAAAGAAAGAAGTATATGGCCATGGGAAGTGAGTTTGAGCAACACAGAGAATTACCAGGGATGCTGTTTGCCATTGGAGGGAGAAAATTTATGTGGCCAAGGCTCAATTAGAGTTGAAGCTGGCCAGTACCATGGGGGACAACAAAAAGGGTTTTTTAAAATATGTTAACAGCAAAAGGAGGGCCAGAGAAAACATTGGTCCGCATGTTAATGACTATGGTGAGCTCACAAATAGGGACACAGACAAAGCAAAGACATTTAATGCCTTCTTTGTTTATGTCTTCAACACGGATGATAGTGTTGGAGGGCCAAGATTACTGTAATAATAAACTCCCAGCTGAACACAACCTTTTTGTATTTCATGAAAGCTTTCAGCACTGTTTCTCACAGTATCCTTCTGAATAAAATGTCCAGCATTCATATAGACATAATTAGCTGGGTTAACAGTTGGCTGATGGGTTGGGATCAAAGGGTTATAGTAAATGGAGTAATTTTATAGTAAAAATCAGGCTGGTGGCAAGTCACTAGTGTGGGGTTCCCCAGGGCTTCATTTTATGGCCAGTTCTCTTCAATGTTTTCATAAATGACTTGTATGTAGGACTTGACAGTGTTTTGAATAAGTTTGTAGATGATAGTAAATTGGGAGAAGCTGATGACTCCATTGAGTGTAGAGAGGCCTTGCAGAGAGATCTTGACAAATTAGAAGGCTGAGCAATCACCAACAGTATCAAATTCATGAAGGCCAAGTGCCAGATTCTGCACCTGGGAGGCACAACCTGGATATACATACAGACCGGGGGACAAGAGGCTGGAGAGCACAGAAAAAGATCTGGGGATTCTGGTCAATGACAAGTTGAATGTGAGTTAACAGTGTACCCTGGCAGCCAAAAGGGCCAACCATATCCTGGAGTGCATCACTGCCAGCCGGTCGAGGAAAGGGATTGTCCCGCTCTGCTCTGTGCTGGTGCGACCTCACCTGAAGTATTACATGTTGTTTTGAGCACCGCAATACAAGAAGGACATAAAACTATTCGAGAGCATCCAAAGGAGGTCTACAAAGATGGTGAAGAGTGTAGAAGGCAAGATATATGAGGAGCAGCTGCGGTCCCTTGGTTTGTTCAGCCCAGAGCAGAGCAGGCTGAGGGGAGGCCTCATGGCGGCCTGCAGCTCCCTCAGGAGGGGAGCGGAGGGGCAGGCGCTGAGCTCTGCTCTCTGGGGACAGCGACAGGACCCGAGGGAATGGCATGGAGCTGGGACAGGGGAGGGTCAGGCTGGGTGTGAGGGAAAGGTTCTGCACCCAGAGGGTGGTCGGGCATTGGGACAGGCTGCCCAGGGCAGTGGTGACTGCACCTAGCCTGCTGGAGTTCAAGAAGCTTTTGGACAACACTCTCAGACATGGGGTCCAATTTTTGGGTGGTGCTGTGTGGAGCCAGGATTTGGACTTGATGACCTTTGTGGATCCCTTCCAACTGAAGGTACTCTATGATTCTGTGAAATTGTTCAAACACAAATACAGTTTGTGTGGAGAGTGGATTGAGAGCAGCCCTGAGGAGAAGGACCTGGGGGTGTTGGTTGACGAGAACCTCGACGTGAACTGGCAAAGTTGTGCTTGCAGTTCAGAAACCCAACTGTATCTTAGGCTGCATCAAAAGCAGTGAGGCTGACAGGGCAAGGGAAGGGATTCCCCCCCTCTGCTCTGCTCTCGTGAGACCCCAGTCTCTTTCCAGCACAAGAAGGACAGGGAAGTATTAGAACAAGTCCAGAGGTAGGCCACAAGGATGATCAGAGGGCTGGAGCACCTCTCCTGTGAAGACAGGCTGAGGGAGCTGGGGTTGTTCAGCCTGGAGAAGAGAAGACTCCAGCGAGACCTTACAGTGGCCTTCTAGTACCTAAAGGGGGCTGCAGGAAAGCTGGGGAGGGATTCCTTCTCAGGAAGTGGAGTGCTAGGATAAGGGGTAATGGCTTTAAACTAAAAGAGGGTAGGTTTAGATAAGATATTAGAAATAAATTCTTTATTCAGAGGCACTGGACCAGTTTGCCCAGGGAAGCTGTGGATGCCCCCTCCCTGGAAGGCCAGGCTGGGTGGGGCTTTGGGCAGCCTGGTCTGTTGGGAGGTGTCCCTGCCCATGGCAGGGGGGTTGGAATGAGATGATCAGTCCCTTCCAGCCCAAACCATGCTATGATTCTTTGATTTGGGTGAAAACCAGATGATCATTAGTCACCAGAAGTGACTAAGCTGGAGACCTCACTGAAGACCCAGAAGCACCCAGTTACCAGCCAGAGAGGTGTGTTCACAGCACTTATTTTCTGACTCTCCTCTTCTGATTCTCAAGGGTGGCTTACAAACACCTTCAAAAGGTGAAACTTGGAAGTGAAATTCATAGTTACTTCAGACACTAACTATTGTGGTTTTATTAGAAACACAGGCTGCATGGCACATTAAGATTGTCTCCTATCAACCGCCTTCTGCGTTTTGGTGCACAGATGTTAATTACCTGCTCCTCAGCTGGCCAGCATCTGATCAACTCTGTGCATCTGGATCTTCTTCAAGGTCCAACAGATTTCAACTAGTCTTACTGTTTCAAGCTGTCTAACTGAGCAACACCCTTAGTTTGGAGCAAAGCCATTGCTCTGATCAAGCTTTAGTGTGCAACTTTCTGCTTTGATCCAAGGGAATAACTGGGTCTCTATGAACATGGTGATTTTTCCAGCTAGGTGGTCTGCTAACAAGTATTATTTCTCCTTCTCAGTCTTGATCTTTGAAGGGATTTTTCAGTTTGTTGTTGTTGTTGTTATTGTTTCTTTCCTTAGGACACACGTTTTGCCTCCTTAAGTATCATGTTCCTGTAGTGGCCACACAGCTCATATTAGGCTAGGACATGCTGGCTCACACTTGTCACACCAGACGCTCTATACTAAAAGCAACCCTTGAACCAACTCTTCAAGTAAATCCTTGCTTGTGGAAACTACATTTAAAAAAACAACATTTTCACAGCCCCGAATCTTCCAAATTCACCAACCAGCATGGGACAAAAATACTGACTACAGCGTAGCATAGATTTTAGATTTCTTAACATGCTGTTTCCTTATGAACAAGTGCTGTTGAGAAGCAGCAATGTGATATATGCTTATGTAAACTTTTTCTATACAAATTGCCTCAATGTCCACTGACTTACACTGCGAGATTTCAGACCTACAGCTCCCTCCTTTAAACTTACTGTTTCTGTTTTCATTTCACCCAAACAGCCTCCATGTGTTTGTTAGCTTGCTTGGAGATCTCCAAGGAGGGAGACTCCTCTGCATTGAAAAATTCCCAAAATAAGGAGTATATTATGTATGATGTCTGTGAAAGCACACCAAATTTCAATAAATTCAACCTCTTAAAAAAATGCACAATAAGCTTATCAGACACACAGAGTTTATGCAGTTGCCCAACCAAGTATGCTGTTCTCTGGCCAAAAGTCCTGTTTTTATTGGCCTGTGTTGGTCATTTGGGAAAAAAATATACTGTTAAAAAAGATCTTTCAGAGCCTGTAGTATAGAGACATTTCAAGACAACATTGGTGACCATCAGATTTAGAAAATGTTATGAACACGCTTACCAGAATTAAGAAGTATCACGAATAAACCAACAGAATCAAATTCAGCATTTTTAAAGTGTTTTGCTAAACAATCACCTTTCATGGTATGAGGAGCAATACAAAAAGAAAAATACATTTCATGCTTTTCAAGAAAAAAAAAAATATACAGAGGTTTATTGCACATTTTCCATGAGAAAAAAAAAAAAAAAAAAAAGGAAATAATTTTGAAAATGCCTTAGTCAGTGTGCTGAGAAATTATCTGCATTTTTTTGTTGTTGTTTTTGTTGTTTTTTTTTTTTTTCTGTTAAAAAAAATGCACTAATATCAAGGCTATGAAATTAGACAAAGAGCACACTGACATAACAGATAGCATAAGAGCAGCAGATAGCCAAGCAGAAAATGGAGGAATCAGGCTTGAGATGTCTGCTGCTTCACTTCTTCAGAAGTAATTATGATAATTTTTTTTAAAGGAAGCCATCAAAGGTAATAGCAACTGAAGAGCAAGCAGTGTCTGACAACGTACGAAGGTTACAATGCTGTATGGATCTGTTCAGACATTAGGTTTCCAAGTAGTCACTAATTAAATTGTCTCTTGCTCTAAGTTCAGGCATCCAACACATTTCCAGCACTTTGCAGAATGAGCTTGGTGAAGGTCACCGAGCAGAAACACGAGGCTTTCTGGCACTGCACGGCTCTGAAAATGCATGGTGTTGTGCTCTGTGCATGCAGCAGGGGCAGTGGCTGGTTTCTACTAGACTCTGCAATGCGGCTAAAGCCCTGGGAGGTGGAAAATGTGGCTATGACTCGGTGTTCTGGCCCTGGCAGCGGTGCTTCTCCCTTCAGGTGCACAACTGACCTGGGAGCCTGCACCCTTGTCACAAAGGTAACAAATGGTACTTTGGGCAAACAGTTTGTGTTAGGCAAAGTGTTGCCCCCAGATCAAGGGAGGCGATCCTTCCTTCTGCTCAGCACTGGTGAGGCCACACCTCGAGTGCTGGGTCCAGTTCTGGGCTCCCCAGAACCAGAGGGACCTGGGCACACTGGAGAGAGCCCAAGGCAGGGCCACCAGGTTGGTGAAGGCACTGGAGCATCTCTGCTGTGAGCAGAGACTGGGAGAGCTGGGGCTGCTCAGCCTGGAGAAGAGGAGGCTCAGGGGGATCTCATCCATGTCGCTACATCCCTGAAGGGAGGGTGCAGAGAGGACAGAGCCAGGCTCTGCTCAGTGGTGCCCAGTGCCAGGACAGGAGGCCATGGGCACAGCCGGGCACACAGGGGGCTCCCAGTGAACTACTTCCTTCCAAGGTTGTGCAGCCCCTACCAGACTTAAGAGGGGCAAAAAACAAAAAACGAGCATGAAAACATAGCACTGAGTTCTTGAGCTGTTCCTACTCCCTTTTCCCATTGTCTCTGTCAACCTGGTTTCATGGAAAGCCCTTTGGGGGGGGGGGGGGGGGGGCCCATTGGGTGCCCACAGCAACCCCCCTCCCTAAAAGCTGTCCCCTCTCTGTCGTGACTGCCTGTGCTCTGCTCTATTTCTATCACCAGCTGAGCCGCTGTGATGCCAGGCCTCACAGCTACTCACACAGCACAGGAGAAACCTGAAGAATTTAGCAATTAACCAAACTTAGCAGAGTTTGCATTTAATACAAATATTGACTTGTGTAATAAAAAGTAATTTTTTTCAGGATATCCAGTGTCTCTCTGATGAAGAAACTAAGTATATAAACCAAGCAGGAAAAAAAGGAGCAAAGTGGATGTATTCACTGGGCACATGTAAGTTGTGGGATCAGAGCAAGGATCTGGAGAAGACGAGGCAGGAGCTGCATAGGACTTACGAGAAGAGAGGTCTGAGAGCTCAGTGCGTGGACCAGCAGGACCTGGCTGCGTGGTTTGTTTTTATATGTGAAGAATCAGCGTGCTTTGGAAGGAATATTGCAGCTTTCACTTCTGAAATAGCACCGTGACTTATATCAAATGCATTTTGTTTCAACATTTTTGCTAAGCCAACATAGTGGTCTGTTTGTTTTGGAGAGGTGGGAAGCAAGCCACGAGGACAGTCTGAAGGCTCTTTTTCTTCCCTCATTGGATTTGGGTCAAGTGTTTACAGATTCAGGTCAACCCTCAGAGGAGCAGCCACCGAAATTTGCTCCCAGGAATGAACTCCTTAAATAACACGGGTCTCCTTCCAGGCTTGGAGGTGATCACAATTTTTCAGCTCTTTCCTGTGTGTTTCTGAACACACACGTTATTTGAAGGAGGAGAAAAAGCCGCAAGGTTCTGGTAAATATTGCCTCATTTTGGGAGCTGTTAGGCAGCGGCTGCAGGATGCAGTGTGACAGCACAGGGCAAGTACATCAGCAGCAGGAGCACCCCAGGGCTTGGAGCTGGCATTCGTCTTTCACTTGCTCGCGAAACACTGGGGGGATTATTTTGCCAGAGAGTAGGAATTCCTGGCACCTGACACTTGGAGGAAGGTTAACATTACAAAATTCTGGGATCTAGAGCCTGGAGCTTCAGCTGGAAGGAAGCAGAAATGTATTAAGTCCGTTATTTATGGTGAACACAGTGCTTTATGGTAAGCCAGGAGCGGCCCAGGGCCGGTCAGTTGACAGCACTGAGTAACCACTTACATAAGCAGTGAAATGCCACAGCAAATATCCTGCGGCCACCCCGTACTTTTATTCTAAGAATTAATTTCCCTTACCGGGTAATTTGTTTTCCCCCTTTGTTGGTGTCTTGTGTCTTGTGCCTCTGGTGTCTTGTGCCTCCTTTCAGTACCTCTGGAAGTAAGTATTAAAGCAGGCAGAATGGGATGGAAACTTTCCACATCCTGCTTACCGGGGGTAAATACGTAACTAGAGGCAGTGCGGTGGAGCACAAAGACCGGCGGTGGGGCTGCAGGTCAGCTCACGCGGCCCAGGAGCACGCAGTCTGTTTCCCGAAGGACTTTGAGCACCAGTGCTCTGGCAGGCTGACCCGAAATCCAGTTGGGACAGGAGGGTCACACAGCCCTCCTACCCCCCGTGGCACCGGCTGAGGCTGCCAGCCCAGAAACCTCGTCCGTCTGTCCTGCCATGGCCATGTCTGCACGTCCCCACCAGGGACACAAGCAGGTAGGAATCTGCTCCATTTTCCAGGAACTCCTTGAACCTTTGAATTTCATCAGAATTACTTGGGTTTATAAAATTAAAAAGCATTTTTTGATTTATTTTTTTCCTCCATGAGAGCCTCCCGAGCAATGCCCAAAAGGGGGCTGCTTGGATTAGAATTACACTCATTGTGTATAGCCCTCATACGCTTTGCCTAATTTTCTGACAAAAATCCAATGACTGAGATGATCATAACAACTCAATTAGGCCAGAAGAAGACAAAGAAGTGCTGAAATCTGAAGCAGAAATGCTCCTGCTCCAGCCCTCCCTGCCGAGGTCCGCTCCTGACAGTCATCAGGCCCCTGGCACCGAACCACAACCTGAGCGAGCCTTCCCCCCCGCTCCCAGCTACCATATGCCTGGTCTCTATGACACCATTTGTTTTCTTTTACAGCTCTTTTCCTCTGTTGTTCAACATTCCTCCGAGATGAGACCTTCTACCTTCATCCCTGGCCAAGCCCCACTGCCAGCTCCCTGGGTGGTGCGTGGCTGCTCGCCCCTAGATCCAAGAGGCCGCAGCTGCAGCGCGTGGTGAGCCTGTGTCGGCGCTCCTTCCCTTCCTCCCCGCCTGTCAGAGCTTTCTAGGAAGGCAACATCCTTCTCCCAGGTGGTCACCAGCAAGCCCCATGAGCACTCGCCTGACTAAGAGCAAGCCCTAGCCTGCTGTGAGGTGTGGGGAGCTGGGGGTCGGCCTCTTCTCACAGGTAACTGGTGATAGGACTAGAGGGAATGGCCTCAAGCTGTGCCAGGGGAGGCTCAGGTTGGAAATGAGGAGACATTTCTTCTCAGAAAGAGCGGTCAGGCATTGGGACGGGTTGCCCATGGAGGTGGTGGCATCACCGTCCCTGCGGGTGTTCAAGGAAAGGTTGGACGTGGTGCTGAGGGACATGGTTTAGTGGGTGACATTGGTGGTAGGGGGATGGTTGGACCAGGTACCTTGGCGGTCTTTTCCAACCTTGATGATTCAATGAAGGCTCATTCTTATGACCACAGGAGCAGAGGCACACAGTAGCCTCACCACAAACACCACTTACACATCTATGGTGGCTACAGGCATCCGAGCTGACACCACCACATGCCCAAAAGCTGTGGCTGTGCTGGGCTCACGAGGATGCCTGCCCTGACACGACCGATAGCTCGGTGCTGCTCCCATTCACCACCTGGGGTCAGCACCAGCTCTGGGGATTTCAGACCTCTTTTCCAGGACAGACATGCTCTAAAAGAGCCAGAAGCAGCAAGGTGAATGTCAGGAAGGTTGTACCAAGCATGTGTTCAAAACCCTTGATCCTTCTCATCTCTAACAGATGTGAGATGCATCCCCCATGGGCTTTGTGCTGTGGGAGGCTTGAGGAACACGAGGGATTACAGCGCCAGCAGTACTGAAGCGTGTGGGCAGTGTTAGATAACACTCAAAATCACTTCGCTGCTGCTGGGCTGAGGTCAAGAGAGCTTTCAGAGCTGTGGAAGGCTCCCCTGTGATGCTTCTCTGCACAAGACGAGGCCACTGCAGTTGCAAATGCTAAATCAGTGCTGGCCAGAAATTACTTCTAACAAGACCTTTCTAAATTAGGACTGGTTCACATAAATGTTGTTTTTGTTTTTGTTTTTAACTTTATATTAAAAGGTGGTGGTGCCCAGTAAGCTAGAAAATAAATCTCAGAAGTTCCTTTTACTGCCTGTTACTTACATATAGCGTGCACTTCTTGTCACTCTGCTGGCAACGCAGGGGAGAGGAGAGCCGAGGCATTCCCGGCTGCAGCAGCACGTGGATAGAAGGCCACCCACAGAGACAACAGCCCTGCTCCTTGTCTTTGCACGATGCAGGAAATCCCCGTTCCCCCTTTGTATCTTTTCGGATCATTTGAGGAGAAATTTTTGTGAGTCATCTACAGCAGCTGCAGCTTCTTCCTAATGTTTTCTGCTGTTTGATGCCTTCATGACTCAGCTCGAGCTTCTCTTCTTCCCCCTCCTCCCTTTTAAGATTTATTTCTCCTTTTTCCTCACAACGGATGAGGATTTCATACTATTTTCATACACCGCACTGTCCTTTCCATGGGCAAAACCAACTCGAGCTGTAGGGTGTCTCCTCCTCGACCTAGCTTTGACAAGCATGTGGGCGAAGCACTACTCCTTTCACCACAGCTTTTTTGGACCTGGTCTTCTCAACTTGCCTTCAATGTGGAGGTGAGTATGGATGTGGCTGCCTTAAATTTTTTGGAGCCCTGTAGCCAAAGTGGTGAACTTATGATTTAGGAGTTTTTCTTACTGAAGAGAGTAACAAACTTACCTGTAGAATTTGCTTTTTCCTCTGGTGGTGACAGCCTGCAACCAACACGATGGCAGCTTCCCACGGCAGGACTAGAAGCAGTGGTGTGAAACTGCGAGGCACCTCCTTCCCCTCTGGGCATGGTGCCGAGCACTACCAAGAGCAGAACCCCACAAGCACACAAAGTGTCTCAGAAATGGGGAGAGGGGACTGCTGCAGCCAGCGTCCCTGACAAAAACAGAAGCCGGTAGGACCTCCAGCCTGGCCGGGCTGCGAGGGGCTGGAGGGGAAGGGACACCATCTTCAGAATCACAGAACTGTAGGGGTTGGAAGGGACCTCCAGAGATCATCGGGTCCAACCCCCCTGCCAAAGCAGGTTCCTTAGAGCAGGCTGCCCAGGTAGACGTCCAGACAGGCCTTGAGTATCTCCAGAGAAGGAGACTTGACCCCAGACAAGCTCCCCACCTTGCTCAGGAAGACAGATCACTGGACCTTTCCTTCAGGTTGAGGATGGCTTTGGCCCAGCTTCCTCTCAGAAGCAAGCAAACACGAAGGGCCTTCTGTTCCAAGACACCAAACAGAAGCTGCAGGAATCAGAAGGCAGTTTCCCCACCGCTAGTGACACCATGGTCTGTTTCTGCACCAGACCATACAGGCAAGTGCTGCAAGCTAAGGAAGCTTAGAAACAGAGGGAACAGTCAATTCTGATTTTCTCCTCATTTTTGAGGAGAATAGAGACAGGAGAGACCCATTGACTCGATGTGTTAACACAAAGTGGGTGTGTTTAGCAAGCCAGTTACCTGCCATCCTCATGTGGACAAGGAAGTAAGCAATAAACATAGTTAACTAGCTTTGATGCTTTAATTGTGTGTCATTGAGCAGTAATTCATATTTATTTGTGAATGTGCACCATTAACTGTAAAGTTTCATTTTACACCCAGAAATGCATTCAAAGGGATGAAAAAAAAATCAATACAAACAAGGTGTGTCAAAGTAGTATAAAATAAGATTTATTTGCAAATCATTGACAATAAGGAAACAAGTATATCCTGGATGTGCATCTTGGGGATTACATGATGGTTCTTTTGCCTTCTGAGATTTCCATTTATATGCACTATGGGACACCTCTAGAATTCAAAATGAGCTTTGAAGTGTCTTTATTTTTTTGCCTTGCTGTATTAAACAATTCCTTCCACAGGCACACTATGGGAGACACACAAAGTCTTTTAACAGGAAGCTATCACGTAAAACACACAATGAAACCACCTTGGTTTACAAGGAAACTTGCATGATAGCTGTTTCACATTTGTTTAACACAGTGCTAAGCACTTCAAGATTCCCACAAGAAGCGCTGTGTGCTGTAGGTTTAAAAACAAACCAAAACAAACAAACAAAAAGCCACACAACCAAACACATCCCACCCCAAATGCCACAGCTATGGTGAAACCTCAGTTTTCTTTTCTTTCCTATGTAAGGACGTACAGTACATCTGGTTATGACCTGAGTTCTCTCTTGGAAGCTAAGAATCTGTGTCTCATGTAAAAATATAAAAAAAAATTCATTATTTAGTAAGAACTGCTGTATGTAAGTGAACTCAGGATAAAGGCAACACAAACAGAGGCAATTTACCTTATGTGATGGTGGGAGGGGTAACTGCTAAACTATGGTTACTCACAGCAGTTACAAAAGAAGCAGCAGTATCTTCAGAACACTTCAATTTATTTCCACCTTTCTGCCCAACCTCGTTCTCTTCATCTTTCAAAAAGTCAGGATGTTTAAACTCTTAAGTCATATTTTTAATTAGACGAGCTACCAAGTGAGTTTTGAAACCCCTAACGATTAAGTTCTCTGAGCAGACTGCATTAAGCATACCTTGCTTTAGAGGGAGGTCCCAAGTGACCACCACAAAACAAAGAAATACCTACTCAGAGAGGAAATCAGGGATTCCAAACTACATCTATTATTTTCAATACAGTTCTAGAAAATATTTATTTCCTGTAACTTTTTTTTTTGCTTTATGAAGCTCAAAATAACTCCAATATTCAACATTGGAAAGATAGTATTTTTTCCCCTCTCCCATAAATATAATAATGCAAGAAAAGATTTCTAGGTGTCACTGTCACCAGTTCAGTTAAAGCATTGATGAATACATTAGATCATTCAAATGTAAATAAACATGATCTAGACATAAGTATATGCCCAAAATCATAACAGTAACAACTACAATCTTCTATGATCTTCTCCTATTGTATTAGTGACAGCCATTTCATTTAATTATTTTGGCCAAAAAAAAAAAAAAAAAAGAAACTAATAGAGTCTTAGAGACATCATTTCATTTTTCCCTACTTTAGAATGCCTAAAACCAGACCCAAATGAAAGCTCTCAATCATCACTCCACATGATATCCCACCACAGGGATCTCCCTACCCCTTCTGGGAAACCCAGCGCATCTTTATGGGAAAAACGTACCTAGTCATTTCTCATCAATCACTGAAATGATTTGGGAGCAAGGCACAGAATCCAGGACTCTCTTCACGCTGAATGCCTTAGCTAACATCAGACTGCCTCCTGAACAAGCTCGAAAAATGGGAAAAACAAGAGACAATGATTCAGAACAAACATTACATTGAGAAACCCTGCTTTCTTCAGCCCCAACTTAGCCATCCAAGCTCCAGAGAATGGCAAGAAGTTGCATTCACCTCCTCTAGTTGTGCTCACCCATTAGACAGCTCCAAGCCCTTACTCTAAGCCACGTGGATCTCCACACTTGTGGCGTGCCGCAACAATTAATCGACAGGTGCCCACATTCTTTACTGGCCCCTAGATTTTATGATTTTAACAGTATTTCTGTGAGACAGAATTTGCCACATCTCTAATGAGTTCCTAAAGTTTGTAAAATCCCTACCCTGAAAATCCACTATTTGCTAAGGAAGTATCATAATTAGTGAGAAAGTGAGTTAGTTCTGAGCACACCACCTTTAATGGCATTACTTAAAAAGACCTCGTGCAGTCTTACAAGTTGTGCTCTCTAACAGATCTATACCCCAGGGGTTTTAGAGGTCCTGTAGAAGTGATTCAGTTTTCAAACATTATTAAAAGGTTTTGGCAGATCAATATTCTATGAAACCTGTAATACACTTGCTAACGTTTATAGTCCAATGATCAGTTAGAAGTATTATTGCATCTTAAGCGTAAAAATATAGGAGGTTCTATACAGAAAATTAAAATAGCATCAATCTAGTATTGATAGTCATATAAAATAACTCACAATTATGTAAGTTTCCATATTTAATTATACATTTAAAAATAAGTTATAAAAATAATTAAGCTTCTTTAAAACTCCTACGATATCTTCTTTTAGGAGTTTTTACTCATATCTACTGATTGTCTAGCATCAGCGACAGCTTCTGGTACTCGAACAGTCATATTCTCCATTGATTTCTTCAAGCAGATCTGGCAGCCTAGACGTGATCTGTAAGGAAATAACATTGCCTTGAGCTCCAGCCAGTCATACATCTCACAGTACTTACAGCCAGCCCTGCTTCCCAGACATTCAGCCATCCCAAACACTTTGTGATCCAGAAACAGCCCCCTTGTGCATGGCCTTAATCAAGGCCAGTAGTAAACTACTTGCATCAGTGCAAAGATATGTGGCATTAGTCACGGTCACCGATTTACACACTCTTAGGTTACACACTTCAGCACATTGGCAGTGGAACACCAAGTACTTCACACTTGCTGAGACACAGGGATGGTGACCCTTCCTTTTTCAGCAGTTCACCGTCAAGGACAGGGACAGACACTTGACCTCCCAAGGGACATTCAGTATCTCTGAAGAGACAAAGACAATTAATCTGAAGGACAACCTCAGTAAAGGCACAGCCTAACCCATCCAGGGTCTGAAGACAGCCCGAGAAAACTGAACATGCATTTGAACAACGCACCTGACAGCTTAGGTTAGTTGAATTTTTATAGCTTGTCAAAAAGCTACATACAACCTGACTGAGAAGAGATTAGGAACTTCTTTCCATTTCTATACCTCTCATCTTTCTAAAAGTTCACGTGCAAGTCAAACCTCCCCCACTAACTTCCACCTGGAGTTCTAGACTTTTTTTTTCAAATTATTTACGAGACAAAATTCCCATTTACCTCCTCTTAACATAGCTACTGCCTAAGCAGGTATCTAAGAAGAAGCATCTTCCTATGACTAACATTGTTAAAAAAAAGAAAAAGCTCTGTGACAAGGTAATGGAGAGTACACATGAACCACATGGGACATATTAACTACCTTGTTACACGTACAAACAATAGCTACAGGGTCTTTAAAAACTCTAAAATTTGATCTCTTCAGAAATCACTCCTCGCAGGCTTAACACAGCATTTGCCAGTAATTACATATATTAAAGAAGCCTGCCAACTTTTTACCAGTTCATAAACAAAGAAACAAACTACAGCTGAGGATAACTGGGTCAGGTTTTTAACATGACCAAGTGGCTGGTAACACACTGAGGAAACAGGAATATATCCTGACAAGCATCTTTATGATGCTACAAATTCACCGACCCAATCACAACATTATGTTCACAGAAAGCAGTAACTTTATGAAGTTTGTGTGCTGGGTAAGACAGATATAAGGAACTTTAAAAATATATTTAATCTCAATAATCACTACATTATCACAAAATTAATCCTCTTTTCCAGCAACGTGCTCTTTTCCTCTTTTCCAGAATCCTCTTAGTCCAGCAACGTGCAACGTTCTTCTTTGCTGTTTTAACATCGGAGTCTAAGACTTACTCCCAGCTTTTTAAAGGAACTCAGCTGATTTAACACATACGCATTCATTTTTAGGAATACCTAAGTGTTAGCAAGGATGTACAATATTCCATGTCACCATCTGAATAATAATTTAATCAGCACAGGAATGTAGGCAGAGAGGTAAGAAAGATACCACATTAATATGTGCACAAAACTCTTTCAAGCGTGTAGAGAGCAACTGTTAAAGATCCTTGTTGAGTGCTACACCTGAAAGCAGCGTAAATGACTGTATGCATCAGCTTCAAAGTATTGGAAAATATGTATAAATATATATTTTAGCAGGAGACTTCAACTTGTGAATATACCAGCATACCACCATATCTTTAAAAATTAATCCAGTAGAGAGATGCAATTTATGGTACTTGCTTGCAAGGCTTAATTTGGCTAAAATTTCTGTTTTTCAGTAAGAACCAATGCTAACAGCATATGTACACTGTAGTCTTGTCAATAGAGTTAACTTCATTTGAAACAACACTTGTTTTGAGCCTGCTACATGATAATACAAAGCATTAGGTAGAGCTAAGTAACACTGTGAGAAACAAACTACCTTCATCCACAGCATTTACAATTTTATAGACCTTTAACCAGATTCCCCCCTCCCCTGACAGCCTAAGGAGTTTGTATCCCCCCCCCCACTCACAAAAAAAGAATGATTTAGTTAATTCCTACATGAAAGCCATTCACCCTTAACCATTTCAACAGGCCTTCCCTTTACTTCTTCTCATTCTTTTTTTTTTCCTCTTTAAAGAGGCAGAGTTGTACAAGTATAAAGATAGAGTTAATCCCTACTTTGTCATATAATAGTATTTTCTGGTTTTCTACCCGGTCCTACCTCATATTGCTGATGTTCCATTTATTTTAAAAACAAAAAAGCAAAACACTTTAAACCAACATTCCTGGAAAGGCTTAGCTCACTGACATCCCATTTCAAGTACGCAAAGTTACCACTGTTCCACCTGCCTCTCCATATGCGTTAATCTGCGCCTATTAACACCAAATTTTGTTTCCCATCACTCAGCCACTTAAGATCCTTCTAGGTGCTGTCACAACCAGTTTCTGACTTCACTGTAGAGTAACACAATACTATACACAAGCTTCATCATCTTACTCTTCATCTCTTCTCTTGAGTCATCCACAAACTTGATCACTAAATAAAATCTAGCACAGATGACTGAGATCACACTGCTGATTTAGACGTTTTAAGTCAGCTAACTAAACCTCCCAGACAGTGGCTCAGCTGTGTCTTACTGAGTTCCTTTAAAACTCCTGGGTGAATACCACCTAGACCTTCCCATTTGTGACTACTTTATTCGCTGTAGTACTTCTTCCATGGACACATCAGTTAGACACAGATCTTCCAGGAAGTCCCCTGAAAAGAAAGCATCCAGTGCACAGACATCCTGTAACATCTCCACAAAAAAACAATGGGAAAAAAGAGAAGACCTTTGCTTTTACATATCTATTTATAAGTGCACCTTCTACATCACCTATTAGCTCTTCACGAAGACAAGCTTCCTGCTTCTCATAAGCTGAAACAGCTTGCTAAAAACTAGAAAAATACTCTTGTTTCTCATCTACATTTTTCTTCAGTATTCTTTTTAAATACTTAATTTGCCAGGGTTTACTTCCCCCCTCCCCTCTCATCTTATTACTTTCAGGAACTTCCATTATATTGCAGTTATTCAAAACAATTTTGTTTCAGCCTTTCTAATCATTCCCCCATTTTATGAGGCATTAACTTTCACAGCAGCTGCTAGTTGAAACCTTTCCAGTTCCAGAGAGTCACTGACATGAAAAAAGTTTTATCCTCAGCCTTATGAGGAGAGCATGGCAGCACATCTCCATTACAAAGCTTTGTATCAGCATGAGACCAGGCAAGCCATGGCAAACATGAGAATCACTTAAAGCACTCTCTTCCAGAAAAGTCTTCCCCTCACACACACATGAACAATCCCTGGCCACAGGAAGAACACATGATGCTAGGAAAATCTGACACAAGTAGCATGTGCCTCCAGAGGGTCTAAAACTTAATTTAGTCTGAAGAAATTTGAGAGAAAATAGTGTTTAAACAGAGAGCTCTGGCTTTCCACTGTTCTTCAGTTCTTCAATAAAACACCCTTGCTTTAAACCTTTAAATAAAAGATGACTGAAGAAAAAAATGAAGCTGAAACAGGTTTCTCAGCTTTACTTCTTTGCTTTCACAACCTCCTAAAAAAAAAGTTAAGATCTGGCTGAAATTAGAGGAAGTGTACCCTTATAGAGAAAACACTTGTACAGGATTCCCATTGTTGGTATAAGGAGATAAATGAGTTAATTCAGAATACTTCTTTGCAGAGACATTAAAAAATAAATGCTATACAGGCCAGGTATAAAGCCCTCTGAAATCACTGGAAAGATTCTCAAAGACTTCCAACAAGCAGTTGTTTTGAAACCTGAAAGAAAGGGCTTAAGAAACCTCTCAGCGTAGCTGCCTATGTCTCACATGGCTATATTCTACGACACAGGCCATGTGTACACCAGCGAGCAGTGTGGCCCCCTAGGATCAGGTGTGTCAAGTGACGAGGTCTGTGACGAGGCTGTGACTCCCATGTCAGAAGGCATGTGACAGTGGGAAGCTGCAGAACAGAAGGTCACTTCACTAGCACATAAAAAATAGCATAGAAAAAACAAAGAGGTTGTGTAATCTCCCTCCTTGGAGATCTCCAAAAGCCGCCTGGACGTGGTCCTGGGCTGCCTGCTCTGGGTGTTCCTCTTTGAGCAGGGGTGGCACCAGGTGGCCTCCACAGGTCCCTTCCAACCTCAACCATTTTGTGGTTCTGTGAAAAGAAGATCTGACCCAAACTAAAACACTAATGTAAAAATATCCATAAAATACGTTAACTGGATATACACTGATGGAGACAGAAAACAGAAGGGAAACAAGAACAAGGAAATACACACACAGGACTGCAGTGGCAAAGTTTTTGGTGAAGGAACTGGGTTTTTGGTCACACTTCTTCAGTATCTGATGCTTCTGCATCAGACAAAAGAGCAAGTGCTAGAAACTGCCACTCTTCAGTTTACAAAAACTGATAGTATTGTCATTAATATTTCATCAACCATACTGACATCAGTATGAATTCAGAAAAACAACAGATAAACTTGCCAGTCCTATCCGTGTAACAGAATCCAGTTATTATTAAGATCTGATTAAGGTATTCTAAGAATACTGGACTGCCCCATCTGCAAACCCTCCGTCCTGTTCTTTGATGTAGGGAAGCATTAGGGTGCCTTACGTTTCTGTGAGGCCGTATGCCAGGTCTAACATGTCCATCTCTTCATCAGTAATTGCCTCTAGCTTCTCAAATATGTGGTCTTCAAAGATTAAGTGGCAAGTCGAACAGGCTAATGTTCCTTCACACGCACCTGAAGAAAATAGCAAGGTAACAGAAAACTCAAATTCCAAATTGCTCTATTTCAGAAGAATTGCTTCATACATATATATGTATGTATGTATATATATATATATATGTATGTATGTATATGTTTTAGCTACTAAAGTAAAGGGGGGGATTCATCATCAGATCGTAAGAACCACACAGAAAGCAACGTGCTATTTCACTTCATAACAGTATCAACAGCACATATACAAAGCAAGCATGATGCTGTACCAGAAGATCCAATATCATGTCTTCAAGTACATAAAAACAAATGTGGAAGAAGAATTTAATATAATGTAAAAGGATGAATAATGTAAAAGTTGTCACACCAACAATTCACATGCCTCAATGTTGGGGAAAATGGTAATAATTAAAAAATAGGTTAAAAAATAAATCACACCAACCAGTGTGTTTAAGCAGTGGAAGGTGTTTTGCAATTGTAAAGCTAGCAGTAGGAATTGAATCGAGTGCAGCTGAATCATACAACAGTTTTAGAAGCCTTTATGCACAGATACTTCAATCATTATAACTGCACGTGGGATGCCCCCTAGTGCTAGAAGTAAATAAGTAAGATTTACATTTTACATTTTTCCCTCATTACTTTTTCCCCTCTAAACACAGAACACAGTTTTGCACTATTCCATTGCATTATTTCCCTGCCTTAGTGTGATGCTTCATTATCAAATTATTATTGAAATAGGTGCAGCATGTTATAATTAAAGGTTGCTACGGTATGTAAAACATTTATCTTGGACATTATTTAGTTTACTGACAGCATTAGTTTTCCACTTTACCACACTGCTTTAAAACGGCTGGTACTTACACAAACTGAGAGATTAACTGTAGAATCCAAGCAGCCTAGTCAAAAGCCTGTATGATACATTTAATAAAAGGATCCCAATGTTACCCATTTTTAAGACTCTTCTTCCCCAAACATGTACAACTCAACAAGATTCTGTAGAATTGTATTAAAGATTATTACTAGCAGTGAAATGTATTCATACTTCAATAAAACATACCTGAAATTTCAAGCTGTAGCACACTAGCATACTTAATTTTTTCCTGTCATTGCGCCATGCTATGTATTAACTTATGCAAACTGTAATTCCATTTCCTGCTTTACTTTGTACTTTTATTTCTTAAACTCAAGTTAATTTGAGCACCTGTTCTGAAAGCCGGCTTTGCACTGTCTGAATCCTGTAACTTTCATGGAACTAACCATGGGAAGTCCAAAGTTTGACGGAATAGAAAGGTTTTATAACTTCCTCCTGTTTTAATTTTGAGCAGACCTTGCACTGAGTTAGAATTCCACCAGCACATTGGCCTCCTTTACCCCAGTCCTTTTTATAAGTAGCAATCTTTCTGCTCTTCCCTGTGACATGACACATATCTGGTTGTTTCCTTCACTTAACACTCAAATACCACAGCAATTTCTGCTACAAAAAGTCAAACAACAAATTAAGATCACATGACAACACAGAAGTAACCTGGAACTGTTAGAAATACGCCATTTGTGTGTTGCCTCCAGAACCTTTCAGCTCAGAAGAGCTTGCAGGTGGCATCTTTAATTTTTACAGAGAAATTTGTCTGACAAGCCAGGGACCAGGTTAGGAAAGCTAATGCCCTGATGGAATTAAATCTGGCTGGGGAGGTCAAGGGCAACAAGAAAAGCTTCTACAAGTATGTCAGTGACAAAATGAAGACTAGGGAAACTGTGGGGCCTCTCCAGAAGGAAATGGGAGACCTGGTTACCCAGGATATAGAGAAGGCTGAGGTACTTAATGACTTCTTTGCCTGTCTTCACCAGCAAGTGCTCCAGCCCCACCTCCCAAGTCACGGAAGGCAAAGGCAGAACTGCGAGAATGAAGAGCCTCCCAATACAGGAGAAGATCAGGTTAGACCACCTAAGGAACCTGAAGGTGCCCAAGTCCATAGAACCTCGTGAGACGCATCCAACGATCTGGAGGGAACTGGCAGATGAAATTGCTAAGCCATTGTCCATCATTGGGAAGTTGTGGCAGTCCGGTGAAGTTCCCGCTGACTAGAAAAGGGGAACCCTAGCTCACATTTTAAAAACGAAAAAAGGGGACAATCATGGAACTAGCAGGCCAGTCAGTCTCACTTCTGTGACCAGCAAAATCACAGACCAGATCCTCCTGGAAACTGTGCTAAGGCACACAGAAAACAAAGAGGTGGTTGGTGACAACCTACACAGCTTCACCAAGGACAAATTCTGCTGTATGAATTTGGTGGCTTCCTCAGACAAGGTTACAGCATTGGTGGATGAGGGAAGAGCAACCGATGTCCTCTGCCTCGACCTACACAAAGTCTTTGACACTGTTCTGCGTGACATCCTTGTCTCTCAACTGGAGAGATGTGGATTTGAGGGATGGACCACTCAGTCAGTAAGGAATTGGCTGGATGGCTGCACTCAGAGTTGTGGTCAACAGCTCAACGAACAAGTATAGACCAGTGATGAGTGGAGTTTCTCAGGGAAAGCATACAGAAAAGCTGGGGAGGGTCTCTTTGCCAGGGAATGGCTTTAAACTTAAAAAAGGTAGATTTAGCTTAGACATTAGGAAGAAGTTCTTTTCTCAGAGGGTGGTGAGGCCCTGGTACAGGTTGCCCAGAGAAACTGTGGATGCCCCATCCCTGGAGGTGTTCAAGGCCAGGTTGGATGGGGCTTTGGTGGGAAGTGTCCCTGCCCATGGCGGGGGGGGTGGAACAGATGGTCTTAAGGTCCCTTCCAACCCAAACCTTTCTGTGATCTTTCCGATTCCACCTTGTCAGCACTCTGTCTGTGTTGCCCTCCTTTTACACTCAAGCAAAACTCACCTCAAATAATTTTTTTATAACTTGATTCAAAATATTCTATGTACCTGCAGGAAAATAATGGGGAAAAGAATCCAAATAAAGAACATCTACGTTTTAAAAATTAACTGAAATATTTTTGAATGAACTGGTAATACATCGTAATTTCTCGACACTGAATATGGTATTCAAGGAATCTACTTACCAAAACCATCTATGTCTAGATTATTTTCAACAACAACATCCAGCAGTGAATCTCCAGGTTTTCCTTTGGCCGTTAGTTTTTCACCATCACGATTGATGAAGTGAACGGTTATTTTATCTTCTGAGCTGAAAAAGAAAAGTATGTAATAAAACCAAAGAAACAAATCAAAAATTGTTTAGACCTTTAAAATTTATCAAATACTACAACAGAAACCAGCATCAACTGTAGGAGCGCAAAAACCCAAGGAAGTTACTGACTTCTACAAACTGCAATAGGTAGTGGCATTCGCTGCTGTACCTGAGACATGAAAACAACAAAAAACTTTCATTTATGTTTTGTCACTAGAAGCTATGCAGAATCTCGATGCTTCACCTTTCACCAAAGACAGTCAGAGCTATTTTATTTTAGGCAGTCTTTGCATTTTTGCCAAATAAAACAGCTAATTCAGCTGCTTCTCTTCACACCTTTCTGCGGACTCTTGCTTTGCATTTATGAAATGTTGTTTGTTCTCACCATTATCTGCTAGATCAACATTAAGGTCTTCCCACTTCTGCTTAGAGTTTAAGGCATTCTAACTTATTAACTCCAAGATTTAATTCACTTCTCCTCCCAATAATGGACATACTCCAAGAGCATTCTGCTTTCTTCAGCACAGATTTTCTTATTATTTCACATTGTAAATATTTATTCTAGCAAAGGTCATTGAAATTTCAACACGGACATCAAAAAAAAAAAAGGTTTCCTGCTTTGCTTTTCAGACAATAGTGTATATTTAAGAAAAATATTCCCTTCTACTCCTCATATAAATTTCTTAAGACTAATGTTTTTGATATGGAAAAAATAGGGATTTTTGGTGTTTCATGTTATGTTGTTTCACATGCAAATTAAAAGGAAAGTTTTTAACATACTAGCAAATAAAACAGAGTTTGTTTAAACAAACTATTCTGTTTCTCATAGTAAGTAAGCAAAGCAAGAAAAACTTGTTGGGCAGACAGGGAAGAAATCTGTTAAGAGATGGGAGAGATATGGGGGGGGGGGAAGGAAGCTAAGGCAACATGTTTATTTCAGTGTGAGATCCATGTTTAAGAACAGCATACTTGATATTACCTTCACTTTTTAATAATTGTGGGCTCTGAGTGATCTATGACATGTAAAGCAGACAAGCTTGAAAATCTAGTCACCCCCTAGGAAACTCATAAGGAAACTTGTAAGGCTGAGTATTAAAACAAGAACTTAGAAGTGGCCTTACTGAAACATCAGTAGGTTGATTATTTTTGGAACCATCTATAAAAGAAAAGGTAATTTTAGCAATTAAAGTTGAAGTTTGTTTTGAAAAACAAACATGTTTGTTGCTCCAGACTTAATGTACATGCCACAACTGGAAGGCAGCTGGCAGCAGGAGGTGCCATGATGCATTACAGTGTTGTGGTTGCTCAATCCTAGTCGTATCATCCCGCAGCCCATTCTCTGGAAGATAGCCACAGGCTACTATTAATTATGAATTCATTTCAAAATGATAATCGATAGTGAAGTGTTGACCTTGCAGATCTGCACAGTTCAACCGGAGCACGCACTACAATAAAATTCAGCAATCTTAGAAGATGTATCTTTACAAAATGTAATTAATGTCACACAGTCACCTGTGATGTCACCAGAGCACCAGAGCCATCCTCCAGAGGTTTAAGCAGTAACCACTCTGCTCTTCTTCTCACCCCTCTGCTCAGGTCAGCACCTCCCACAGCACAACCCAGGAGATGGGCACCCACTTCTCAGACATGCTAGTGCAACATCCACCACCTTCACCAAACAGCAGCTTCACTAGAGGTTCAGGTCTGATGGGTTTAGATTGCATCTGGAAAGGTTCAGGTTCCTATTTACACAGCCAAAGTAAACTACAACCTTTTTTTTTTTTTTTTTCCTTTTAAGTTTTTCAAAAAGCTCTTCCAGAGCTTACTGAAACACCCTCTCACATAATGAAATATTTCTACCTATGTGACAAACACGATTCACGGGTGTACTTGCATTTATGGACATCCTCTGACCAAGGAATAGCCATGGTAAGCACTAAATACTTGTTTGATATCCAAAACACACTCTTTTCCTCTACAATAGGATAATGCAATCACCACTAACGTGGACCAGATAGCGAGATGTGCAGCCACAATCCTACGAGATGACAAGAACCTTTGTAAAAGATAAGCCACCTTCCTCCCTAAGCCACTTTTCAAACCACACCTTAAACTATCTTCATCTGTGATTACACCTTAATTTGGGCTAACACCACAGTGTCATGAGAAGAACACTCCTCCTGCCTCTCCTCGGCTCCTTGCATCGCCAGCTTTCCCATGGTCATCCAGTAAACCACGGTGGCAACAAAACAGGCTAAAAAAGCTGGCCTTCACAGGCCCGCGGCCATACCACCATCACAACGGGGACACGGTCAGACCTCCCCATGACAGCCGCTTAAAACAGTTGTTACTGCAACTTTATGAGGAAGTTTCATTTCATTCACTTTCTAACACAGAAAGGTGGTTTGGGGCACCCAAGAGCTTAGTGATACGGTTTAGTGGAGGACTTGTTGGTGTTAGGTCAGGGGTTGGACTCGGTGATCTTGGAGGTCTCTTCCAACCTAGGTGATTCTGTGATCCCCACTCTGAATTGCCCTTGGCATCATCCTTAGACCAACATAACGGCAACTGAACTCATTCTGCTAATGTGACCAAAAATCAACCGCAAAAAACAAAGTACTCTGAAGTAACCCAGCAAACAGAACTGACAGAAGCACCACTGCCCACAACAAAATACGAAACAGGATTCCCCATTCTGGAGCCACAACCTTAGACAAGCTCCAGCCAGCTGCAGAACAGCATCGTGGCTGTGCACACCCAACTGGTGCTGCATGCAGCAGGGGACAAGGGAAGCACCACCTTTAAGTCCCCAGTTTTTGTTAAAGAACATTACGGGAAGTAATCTCTTCTGCAGGGCCTAATCCACTCAGGTTAGTGACTGCAATTGAAGTTTACCTATTTGTAACAACATTAAAGATACCTTCCTAGTCTTCCAGTAGTATCTGTCTTTCTGCTATTGCCATCTTTGCTACTCTTCACACAGCCAAAAAGTTTAATTCAAAAAGTTTAAGTCACCGAGGCTTTACTGTGCATGAGCCTGACTGATGAAAATACTTTCAGAAACGTACGTACATAATAAATAATCAGTCAGACATTCAAAACACACACCGTAGGACATCTATTTAATGACTGGGAGATACTGTTAAAAGAAAAAACACATCTACATGAAACAATATTTAGGGCTTATGAGTTTCAAGCAACGTGGCTTTTGGCTACCCAGACATCGTTTGCATGGGCTGTGGGAACCACACACACCATCCTGCAAACCGGTCACAGAAAATTAATGTGAAACAAATGCCAGGTCTTGCGCAAGCCTCAGGATTACCAGAAAGAACCAAGCACATTTTGCGTAGTTTGCATAAAACATTCCAACTCACGCTTAGGTGAGCCTTTTTTTTTTTTTTAAGCTGGCTGTAAAATAAAATTCATTTCTTCACATGGTTGCCACAGTACTGTCAACATTGTTACCAAGCTACACAGAGATACCCTAAATTAAGCATACTGCAAACAAACTGAAGAGCACCAAAGAACTGTAAGTGCTGTTCGCCGTCCCTCCTGTGCAAACAGAACATGTACTGCAAAAATCCTGACAGCCACCTCTCCTCCTTTAAAAAACGTGCCCTTCTGAATCTTCAGCCACTACTTCCAAGTACCATCTATATTCCTTCTGCTGCACATGGAGAATCCTACTCCATTATTTCCAGATTTTTTTGGTTCATTCAACAGTCCTAATTGCCAGTAGAATTTCATTAAACTATTACTTAAGTCTTTGAATATGGAAGTTACAAATCTGAACTAATCCTTAAAGATGCAGCAATTATGTAGTGACACCAACAATACTATATAAATACCTAAACTGCTATCAAAGAATTCTTAGATAACTGCTGTTCAATCACAAAATGAAAAGTGGGGAAAACAGGGAAAAAACAGTCTGAAGAAATATAACAAAGCTGGGAATGAAAACATAATGCTTGATGCCCCACTGAAACCCTTTGGAAACCTCCACTTCCAAGAATTTCTTCCACTGATGATTCTACCTGATTAAGTCTTCATCCTCTAAACATAAATACAGGTAACTTTACACGTATGACCAATGAAGAATCTTTTTCCTGGACTAACACTGACCATACAAATTTCAGAAACAGGGTCTTAAATAATACCACTCCCAATAAAGGTAGGACTAGAGAAAAATAACTTGCACATGAATTGGGGAATTACTAATATATTAAAGAAACCAGGATTTTTTTTTCCTTCCAAAACATTCAGCTGGATTACAACATGTATTATAAAAACAATACATTTGAAATGCTTATGTGAACTTTTGAAATGCTGGTGTGTTTGTGCAACGTGTGTGAACAAATGGCTGGTCTGTTTACAAGCCTGCATTCAGGCTGTGTGAAAGACCTGCAGGATTCTTGGTCTTATATAACAATTAGGTAAGGAAATGTCTTCTCTTTTCAGTAGGCTGCTTCATCCTATTTGACCCTGTTCAATAGCTTCAATATTTTTTCTAGAGTTCTGACAATGTTTTGCAAAGTTTTGTTTTTTGAATGACAACTGTGTATCAGTGATCTCAAAGTAACTGATGGTCTGGGCAGGTCAGCGGAGACCTACTTGTTAAGGCATTAGAGTCACTCAGAGAAGCAACCGAAATACACTCCTTGTACAACCAGGCTTGTTTGTCTCTCTGTATTAAAAGTATCTGCTGGCACAAAGTGAAGAGCACCTACAGGAGTGTTTGTTTAAAACCAAACTGTTGAAACAGCTTTGATGGCGAGGGCACTACCCACCCCTCTGGAAACAGGCGAGACTGCCCTGATGCTGGGCAGCCCACTGTGGGTTCTGTTCTTAGTCTGAGAAACTCCTCTGACAACCAAGTTAATTTGCCTTTTAAAAGTGTATTTTAAATACTGGAAGTTACTTGAGGGCTCTGACCTTTGAATGCACAGGCTATAGTCTCGGAGGCCATGCATAAACAAGTTTTTGATTATGTGGAGTGTTGCAAATCTGTAGTCGTGGACTGTGCAATATTGGTGCCTACTGGGCTCGAGCATGCCACAGCACACACTGAGGGCTGGAGGGGCCCTGCACACCTGTGTACGTGTTCCTCGGTAAGGAGAAGCTACCACAAGCAGGGGAGATCTTCAGAACTGGGCTGCCTTTGACGTGCTGTGCTTCCACCACCAATCTAGTCATCCTTACTAAATAAAAAACACACCAAAAACAAAAAAATACACCGGCCCAAAGCCCCTCACGGCCCCCTGAGCCCGGCCGACCCCCGGGGGGCACCTATGGGCCGTCCCCTGACAGGCGAAGCGCGGCCGGGCCCTGCTCCGAGCTCCTCAGGGTCGTCGCGGACCAGGGCCGGGTGCCCGGGGCCGCCCCCGCCGCCAACGATCGCTGCCCTCAGCCGTGCCCGCTCCGCCGCCCTTACCTGCGCGCCGCCCGGGCGGAGAAGCCGAAGGGCCGGGCCAACAGGGCAGCGGAGCCGCAGCCCGGCCTCGTCCCAGCTGCCGGGGAGGGGGAGAGGAGCCAGCGGCGGCAGAAGGACGAGGACGCGGCGGCGCGGAGGAGGCTGAGGAGGCGGGCGGGCCGAGGGGCCGCCATGTCGGGCACGGAGCGGAGGCAAAGTCCCAGTGCTGCCGCCGTCTACGGCGACTCCCGTAAGCGTTTACGCCGCCTGCGTAGCGGGCGGCCCGCCCATTGCTGACGGCGTCGGGCGAGGACGGCGCCGCGGGAGCAACGGGGTTACGTAAAGTGCGCGGCGCCGCGCCGTGATGGCGCCGGGCGGCGCTCGCTGCCCCGGCCGCCACTTGAGAGTGGTCCCCCAGAGCCCGGTGTGTCCTCCTGCCCTCCCCGGCTGGCTCTAGGAGGGATTTCGAGGCACTGCTGGCGCAAGGAGTCGTTATTAAATCCGCAGTGGTGATTTTCGAAGCCTGAAGTGTGGTGGATGAGGTTCTGTGGTTCTTGGCAGGGAGAAGGTGGTGGTGATGATGGTGATGGAGTGGTGTAGCGGTGGTGGTGGCGATGTGATGGTTGATGGTGATGGTGATGGTGGTGGTGGTGGTAATGGTGATGATGGTGGTGATGGGTCGGTGGCAATGATGGTGCTGTTGGTGGTGGTGGTGCTGTGGTGGTGGTGGTGGTGGGGTGGTGGTGGTGGCTCAGGGGTCCCAGCTGTCCCCTGGGCTGGCCACACAGGATTACAGAGAAGTTCCCAGGTCCTCACTGCTGTTTCTTCTGGCAGAAGATCAACTTCTGAATCCCAGGCAGCAGCAAAGGGACAGCAAAGCTATCAGGTTTTTTTTTGCAGGAGGTGTGCTCAAATATCAGTATGGAAATTTTGAGATTTCCTCAGCTGTACAGACCACACATAGACTTAAGTCATCTTTCTGCAATATACACGTCAGTCTACAGGTTTTAATTTGTTATTTAGATCACCTTCACCCTAACATACTTAAATTGGAGAGTTAAAAAAAAATACAGCATTTACTTTGAAATAATGATTTCAAACAGGAGTGAAAATAATTAGGGAAAAGGGAGAATTGCTTGCTTCTAGTGTTCTTGAGGTACACAAGATTGTTCCTGATGCCTTAGAATTTCAGGAGTGTATTTGTGTTGCTTCAGAATAAAATCAATGAGGGAGATGGCATTATACAATCTAATTTACACTGGTACATTATCTTTAAATAGAGGAGAAGGTTGTGGTGGGAAGGTAAAAAGCCACCAAACTTTCTGTCCATAAACAAAGTGACTTAAATGTGCCAGTTTTCTGGCAAATTTATTTATTGTCGTTATCCTTTAAAATCTAGTATTCTTACTGTAAAACAAATGTTCGTCTCTCCCCATCTAGCTTTAAGATGGGATTTTAGAAGTGTTACAGTTACCTAGACGCACAGTGTATCTCTAAATTTCAGCTGGCAGGTGGAGGACCATTTTTTTTCTGGGCAATTTCTGTAAAAACTGTCACAGAGGCTCCAAGTAACTGAAGTCAGCTGCATTACCACTGTGTAATACAAGCAGAATCCCTTTCTTCAATTCTATTTCTTGTAATTCTTTGATTACTAGCAAAATAATTGCATTTCTTCAAATACACTTTTCATAGAGTTACATTAGTTAAATATAACTGAAACCAATGCACAGAATTTGTTTATTAAATCATACAGTTACATAAATACAGTCAGCATACTGGAATATATCATAGAACAATCACTGAAATAAACAGCAGGAGGCCAGATCCTCAGTTCATACGCTGGCATCCTCTCACCCATGCAGAGCTCTGTTTCATTAGGTTTCTCTCTTTTGCAACACCAAAGAATGTGGCTGCAAAGAATACAGTTTATTTCAGCATTGTCAGGTCAGCACAGAATCATGTATGCATATATGTAAGGCAGTATATAGCTAAATACTTCAGCTTTATGTGGATTTCTAACATTGTATGGTCAAAAGAGTGCATCGGATAATCTAGTCTGACTTTAACCAGAAGGCCGCTCATTATAAATTAATGGTTAATGCAGGAAATAAATCTGAAAGGGACCCTCTGGACCTTCTAATCTAAACCTTTGCTGTCACATGCAATTCAAGGCACTAAATGTAACATATTTATCTGTTTCTTAAAGGTTTTTTGCTGGTATTAACCTCATTCAAAATTTCACTCCTTGGAAGGGTAGCAAGCCTACTTATTTATTACTTTACAAATAGTTCATTTTAATACTTTACTTTTTAGTGTAGGATAATTGATACATTTTTTTTCCTTGGCCAGTGCTGCCCATGAGTTTAATGTTTTCTGTCCTTTTTATGTTCACCCACTATTTGTTGTACCCCCTCCAGCCCTTTTATTTAGCCTCTGTTTTTATGAGTCCACTTTCACAAGACAGAAAACTCTTGTGCAATTCTCCTGGTTCTCCCACTGAGTTGTTTATGCATATACAAGTTTGAATTCACCCATTTCAAACATGGGCAACTAGTTAGATATTGCATTCACTTGCACAGTGTCTCCAGTGGAAATGCACACAATGGAAATGCACACAGTGGAAAATCACACATCCTAGGATTATATCTCATTATTTTTTTTTTCATATACAAATCAAAGTAGTAGCCCCAATCATTTTGTGATCAGTTAATAAGCCCGATTGTTGCTTCTCATTAATGAAGCCATGGTTAACAGCAAGAGTTCTTGGTTCCCCCAACTGACCACAGTATGCTCCGGACTTTGCTTCAATCTCTTTTCATGTGGATTCTCATTCCTATGCCATTTTCACGAATAAGGCCATTTCCATTAACCTACTTTACCCCATGTTCAGCATGTTCCACAGCTCGTTTGCAGCCCTCACACTGCCAAGGCCCGGAGTGCATTACCCCTTTGGAGAAGTTTAGTCAGCAGAGTCCAAGGTCAGCTCCTCCACTGATAAGAGTTGTTGTGAAAAAAGCTAGAAGCGAGGGGCTGCCCCTCCTTTCCCTTTTAAGCTGAGGCTTTATGCTGGCCTTTGTGTGCAGCTGTATTTTTGTCTAATCTTGACCACTGCCTCCCAGCCCAGTCCTGACCCTGGCTTGCTGTTCCACATCCTGGCTCCTTGGTGGTGAGGTGACTGCTCCTGCTGCCTTGGTATCGTGCTGGAATCCCCTGCAGAGCTGCCAGCTCTCACTGCTCCCTGACAGCCCCCTACCCTCCTACATTGATGTTCCTGGTTTCTATATAATGCACACTTCTGGGTGGGCAAGCTTGAACAAAGTGGTGCAGCAAATTATGTCAGGACACCTGGATGGAAAGCAGCAGACTGAAATGAAAGACAAAAATTCTTAACGGTGTATACCTGACATCTCTCAAAACCTCACATTGCTTGTGTGCAAGTTTTCCTGGCTTGTCTCCACGACATGTCCATTCTAATGGCACACATTTTGCAATAGGAGCTTCATCTTTCCTAGGTGTTTTTATAGGTTCAAGCATATTGGGAAGCATATTTTTTTCACCATTATGTTCTCCAATTCTTTACTATTTTTACATGTATATTCGTGGGAGGCTGACAAACCACTAGATGGCAAACAATTTCTGCAAGATAATCCACATGTATTCACACAGTGCTCTGTCCTCAGCTTCATCACCAAGGCGAAGGGGTGTAGTCCCGTGGCAGTTTGTACAAATCTGGGGTGAAGATGCTACAGTCCTGCTCCTCCCTGCATCTCCCTTCATTTTGCTGTTTAGTGCTCATGCAGCCAGGTGTGGAGTGGGTTTGTAGAGGTGATCTATGCTAAAAACAACCTAGAAAATAAAAAAAAATAAAACAAGGTTATTCTGAGAGCAGCGGTCACAGCTGTATGCTGCTGGCCAATGGTATCACATTCTATCTGGCATAAAATCCCAAGGTTCAGGTACGCATGTACACAAATGCTCAGCAAATATTCTCTATAAGTTACTAAGGATGGTCTCTGTGACTCCTGGTTTTCCATCTACAAGAGACGTGGCATGAAGGTGTATCTCCAGAACATAGCTCCAGTTGTTTTGAGAAGTTTTTTAAAACAAATAAAAAGAAATCTACCAAGTAATCAGACTTTGCTGTCTGATTGTCTTTTCTGGTCATTATTGAAGTTAGGTGTGAATTTGTGTTTTAATCTGGACTAAATTGGAAGGAAAATGTTATTGGAGTCAAATTATCCCTTTCAGTTGAATAACTTGAGGGAAGGAGAGGATCTGTAGTCCATGTGGAGCTTTCCTTTTGTGATTGCCTCCTGTTAACTGGCGTGGGGGCAGAGCCACCTCATCCACAAACTGACCTAGGGCAGTGTACTTGGTGACACACTGGGACTCCCTGCTCTGGTTTCTGGCATCATTCTTCCAGGTCAGTCCTCTGGCTACGGATGCTCTTTGATCACAAGAGGTTTATTCAGCACAGCTAAGCTCTCACAAAGAAGCAAAAACAAACAAAAAACAAAACACAAGGATAAGGCCATGTCATTTCATCTTGGCAGCTTGCATGTGACTGTGGGCGGGAGTACTCATGTGAGCTGCTGATACAATAGTTTCTAAATGTTTTTTTCCTTTAAACTATGGCATTTTTTCACCTTGATTTTTCTAGTTCTGAGACCCTGCAAATGACCAAGGTCTTTCTCCCCACCTGCCCCTGGCACATCGGTGCTAGAGACCTTGATCTAATCTGAGGAAGGCAGGAATGTGCAGGAGCTGTCATCAGTGGAGGAGGGATAAATGGAGAGGTAAAATGTACATGAAGTGTTTTGTTTGTTTGTTTGTTTTGTTTTGTTTTGTTTTTTTGGGGGGGAATGAAAGTGGTTTGTTTTTTCTGTGAAAGGCAAATAATCTGAGCACCATCACATTCTGTGTGTAGCTGCCAAGCAGTTCTGCAGTGAAAAGGTGATTTGGATGTGAGAATTTTGGCACTGTTGTTGAGGATCCGATAACTGCAGGGCAGGAGAGTGTTTTGCTTCCAATTGCTTTTTCTTCAATTATTTCAGTACAGCACCTGAAACAGTGGGAAACTGATAAAAATGTTTGGTGCTTGTCATTCTGAGAGGTGGAGCTCTGGGAATCCACTCAGAGAGGACAGCTGGAGGTGGGTCTGTCTTGAGACAGGAGGGTGAATTACCCCCCTGGAATTCAGCTGAACTGGTTATAATTGGTTGTTCCAAACCCATGGGTCTGTTGTTCATATGGGACTGCAAAACCTGTGACAGTTTCCATCTCTGGGTAGGGGACTTTAAAGTTAGTTGTCTGGAAGTCTTGATACTGTTCAACAGAAAAATATATATATATATCTCTGTATTTTTCACAGGAAAGCTTTTCTTACTCTTCTGATTTTCTGAAATTCTTCTACTTCATGTTATCCCTAACATTTCATAGCAATAGCTCTTCCCTATGATAAGTTGAGAAAGTGCGGGGGACAGCTTAATGTGGAATTTTCAAACTAAAGCAGAATTTGCCATCACAGTCATAGCCAGCAGGACTGTAACTTTTACCGATGTGAAGGTTTGTCTCCTTCAATAGGGTATCTTAACGTGTGTTCAAAATACAACTGTACAAGTTCACAAAAGTGGAATCCACTGCAGGCTGATAAATATGAGGACAGGGCGTCTAGCACATCTGAAGTCCTTGATGTGCATGTTGTTGGAAGCTGGGGAAACACTGAGGGAAAGTCTGTGATTGCTTCATTCTCACAATTGTTCCCAGGTGTCAACTTTCACAGTTGCTGGAGGCAAAACACTGGGCTTTTGGACATTTCTTTGGTCTGACTCCTTCCTAATTTTCTTGCATATAATACCCTGAAGCTGTGGCTGCAGATTTCTCACTGGAGGACAGGAGCTGAGGAACAAAATCCACCAGACCTTCCCTAAGGAATTTGGGGCTGGGCAATGTTTTCATTGCTGCCAGTGTCCCAACTCCTGACAGTAGTTAGACAGTAATTAGAGGCTCCAATTAAACAAGAAAGCTCTTTTCTGACTGCACGAGATTGATGCTGACAATGAATTATATAGACAGATAGTCACCCCTGTTGCCTATTGGTGCCCAATTCTCTTCTCTGGGTAATGCTGTTATACATTATCAGGAATATATTTTCACTCTCTTCCCAGTCCTTAAAGATATTTCTCAAAAACACATGGAACAAAGAATAAGCAAAATCTCTCAATTAAACAAGGGCATTGATTGCTGTAGTCTGCAAGCCCTGATGTACTTCCACTTGCAAGTGGAGTGAGTAATGTATGAGGCCCTGGTCTTTGCTACCTTTGAAAAATACAACCTCGTATAGCCTGCTAGGAAGGAATGCGTTCATTTTTAATGGTAGCCTATCGGTTCGTAAAGAGAAGCAGCTCAATTACACAAGAGTTTAGTGTAAGTTTCTTGAAGGAAGTCTGGTGTACGAGGGCCGTGCATTAAGGCAGGAGGTTTGTGTGGCCACCAGGAGGCACAGCAAGCTAGGGCTCCACCTTGCTCACACCACTGAACACATCAGTAGTGAAGGGAGGCAAAAGTTTTCATTTGATTTCGCATCCAGGGTAGGAAACTGAGAGATTTCTAATGAGCAAAAATGTGGAGAGCTGGCAAGACACCGAAGTAATAAATGTGCAGGTGTCAAAAATGTTCTCTGATCCAAAGCTATAAATTAAAATAAATGTTGCTGTTGTTCACTTTTATTGTAATACATAATTAGTGTCTGAAAATAAAAACGTAAATCAGTGTATAAAGCAATACAGGGGCTCTGCTTCTAAAGATATACATAAGCAGTTGTGTAAGAGACCTTTCCAAATCAGATATGGCCACGTACACGTGGAAAAGATGCTGCAAAAATGTCTGCATGTGAATGATCGTATCTGTTATATATTAAAAATATTTTAAAAGATTTAAAAACCAGTGTCAGACTTACCAATAGGTACTCGCACATTTGGCACTGCACAGAAATCTAGTTTGTAATAAGCTTATCAGTTATGTTTTGCCTCCACCAGTGTGACTGAATTAGAAACAATGATCCTCTCTGACACCCTAGTGTGAGAAACAAAGTTGTGTTTTTGCAGTAGAGAATTATTTTTCTTTATTCCAAGGTAGATGTGTAGTCATAATAAGGAGAAATGCTAAGTAGATAGGTGGACAGTAGAAGGCCTCACTGTTCCAAAATAAGGCAGAAGCTTGAGGAAAAGAGGATGAGCAGTGTGGGAACAGTAAAACAAAGATCACAAGTTCTCAAAACATAAGAAAGGAGAAATTAAAGGGCTGAAAAAAAGAGAAATTGTACATATATGGTGTAGAGGAGCGTTGAGTAGCTTGTGAACCTGTAGTACTCAGCCAATGAAGAAACAGGGGAGGTGATCAGGCATCGGGTAATAGGGAATAAAAGGTTACGATGTGTTTACTGAAATGCGTTCCTGATTGACAGGATGCCCGCCATTGCAATCACGAATAAAATAGCTTCACAGAAGATCCTGTCTGAAGAAAATTATTTGAGATTTTTCTCACA
>NC_048893.1:187120756-187304218 GCF_011077185.1 Oxyura jamaicensis
TTGAGATTTTTCTCACACTAGGAGCATGTTTATCACATTCAGAATGTGAACAGAAGTATTTTTAAAGCTGCTAAATTTTATATTTTTTGTAATATGTTAACCAACACCTTCTTTCCCTCATTTCAAAATCAGGTGATCAGCAGCTAAGAATGTAAAATCTAAAATCTGGACTTTCCCCAGGCTGGAGGAGAAACCTGAATATAATAATACAAAAAAGAAATAAAGAGAGACCCAAAGTATCATTAAAGTCTCATGAGTGATTTTTGTTTGTTTGTTTGTTTTTTAAATGCCAGTCTCATGAGTTTCTGAGAGCTGATTTATTGAAAGCCTTGGTTTGGCGATTCTGCACTTGGCTAGCTTGGCCTTTACCCAAGTCCCCTTTTTTTTTTTTTTCTTGGCAGCACTTAAAACAAGTCGAGATGGAGCCTGTGTTCCTTTGTAATCCAAGATTGCTGTGTGCAATCAGGAACCCTTCAGCAGAGGAAATGAACAAAGCGCCCCAAAGCCCAGCTGGCTGCGCAGGCTGCGGGGGGCTGCTCCTGCGTGGGTTTGGTGTATCCGACATGCTCGCCGGTGCAGAAATTTGACTTTACTTTAAATTGCACTAGCTTAGTTGGCAGCAACCCGACTGCTGCAAACGCAGTTGCTTTGAGGGAACTCATCTGATATTTCCTTTAGCTTTCCTTTCCTTTCCTTCATCTGATACTGCCTTTAGCATTTGCTCGAGCTGCTGCTCTGCAGCAAGCAGAGGCAGCGTGCGGCCACCCCCCGCAGCAGCTCGCGTCCCACCGGAGCAGAGCAGCAGCAGCGCCAGGTGGTTTCAGGAGCGTTCAGCAATCTCAGCAGCGAGGCAGCAATAAAACAATGCTTCCAATGTACTGCACTGGCTCTGCCAGGCGGCTCTTATTTCAAGGCTGGGGTATATATATTGCATAGGAGGTTTCTCCTGTGCTGCTTTTAGGGCTCTCGGCCAAAGTGCTGGCACAGCATTGGAGTTAGTAACCCGTGGCGGTACCAAACCGCTGCGGCAGTGCTCTGCCCTATTACTTTTTAACACACTTCTGTTTTCTGTATACGAGCATGGGTAATGGAATGGGGCAGTACTTGGGGTTTAAAATGGGCCAAATTCTTTGTTTTAAATGGGCACAGCTGTGGAGCTGGTGGAGTCCTTGCCGCAGTACACCACGCAAAGCCTGGCTAACCATCACGATGCAGAAGCCCTGTGCAAAGACAAGTAAAGGATCACATAGCTCCAGTGTTTATACCCTATGCGATTAAGCATGATACTTTTCGTAATGCCTTTAAAATCAAATGTCTTTTAAAATTGTGTTGTACCATCCTGCTCTCACTGACTTGCCGGCAGCCGAGATTTCAGCCCAGGTGTTTGCTGCACTCAATAGCTTTTATGTGTGGGCTGGCGTCTTCCTAAGATGGAAGAAGCTTGAACTGTTCAGCTCTATAATGGAGAAGCAAATGCTTTTCTAGCAATTGCTAGCTGTGTAGCAGAGGGGAGATACTTCCTGAGCCAGCATTGTTGCAGTCATCACAGGCCAGCCTGCCTGTAGAACCTGCCATTTGTTAGCTGGGACAGCCAACTAACTAGGCTGAATGTGTTCCCTTTTATATCTATCGATGCTGGGTTAATAGTTAAAAGGGTGTGTATGAAAGGCTGAAATCTCCAGCACTGCAAACATATCAACAGTTTTGTTTGAAAGATTAATCCCACCGCATAGAAAACCACAATGTCATCAGACAGCAGCTGGAGCAAAAACGCAGTTTTAACATGTATTATTACAAAACACTCAAAGTTTACTGAAGCAAAAATACTCGGGTTCAAAGACAAGGATGCAGAATTCTGTGCTTTTCTTTGGGTGTGTTCTGTTTCAGTGGAATACAGAGAAGTCAGCAGAGAAGAGAGCACCCCCCCTATACCGGAGCTCGACCTGTGGCCCGTCTCTCGTATGCCAGCAGCAGAAAGGCTCGCAGGCAGCCCACGGCAGCCTGTCCCATACCGCTGAAGCCTGGTACCCATGACTGAGCCGTGCCTACTGTGAGCTAACCCTGGAGGTGTGTTTGCTGCCTCTCGGATCCCCATGCTGTACCGGGTTTACGCCTGACAAAGTGAATCTGTTCAGAGGATGCGTGCAGAGCAGCTGCCAGGAAGCAGCTGAGATATGTTCACTCAGCCCACACAAACCCAGAACTACCCACATCCTCATCTGTGTCTCAGGTGCATCTTCTGCTTTACAAGAAAATGTTCCGGAAGAAATCCTATGTTCTGCACTTTTTGCTAGAGCTCTTCCATCTTGTGTAAAGAAGCGTAATAGTGCCAATTTAGTTTAAGGTAAATGATATGTTGTAGTGTGTCTTGCTTAATTTGCTGATTTATTTATCTCTCTTGTCCCACAGATTTGTCAGTGGCTTTGCCCACTGTATGGGAAGAATACGAGTCCAATGGTTTAGATTTCACTGAATATGGAAAAATCTAGGCGGACAGTTCTGCAAACCAAAATGTGTATGAACAGTCCTTCAAATACATCAGGACTGCTAGCGAGGCTCGTAGGTCTTGTGAGGCTAACTTTGCTGTCATTTAAACTTGCTGCAGTAGGAAGTATTGAACCTTTGAGTAATGGATTACTTCAGGTACTACACAAATATTTCTGAGACTGATTGCTGATTATATTTTTATACAAATTAGCAGTTTGGGTACCTTCAACTGATAAGGAAAAATGTTTGGCAATTAAAAGTCCCTTCCAGGGGAGTTGAAAAATGTGGTGAGAAGCAAATGACATCTGATAATATTAACACCTAGAAGAAGGTCTGAACCCTTTAGAGAGTTGTTCTGAAGGCTCTGGTCTTGATAAAAAATTCCAGGAGCAGTTCTCAGCTATACAACTGCACTAGCAGCAGTGGCACAAGCTCAAGCAGAGACAACAGTAGAGGTGTTCTACCATTTCAAACCCACTCCAAATAGAAAAGGTGAGAAGAGTTAGGTTATGTCCATGTGGCACGGTGAAAAAGTGAACACAGAATTCACCTCAATCTCAGTGCAGCTGACATTACGACTGATTGGCTTTACTTGCAATATCTGGACTAAACGCCTGTGCAGGCTTTGGGCATATCTTCATTTTGCTTGTTAAAGCACCTTAACAATACAGCCTCTGTTGCTGTGTTTTACAGTGTGAGTACTACGTCTTGCAGGATGTGGTGTTTCAGCATGACCATAAAATTACTAATGAAAAAGACACTTAAGTAAAAATGTTATGTTCTGCTCTGCTACCATTGGCAGGAGGAGCGTGACTAGGCTACTACTGAAAAATAAGCAAGTTACCTTAAAAGCTGGATTCTGTTCTTCCACAGAGAGTTGTATAGTGGGGCTTACTGCCATCACAGTTTGCTGTATGTGAGAGAAGGAATATTAAAAACAGCCTTCGTAAATACAAAGAACTTTTAACAATCTTGGGTGGTACCATGACAGAGCCTTCCACGAGGAATGGTAGCACTTTTGAGGATCGTAACAGCTGGCGATTGCATTTTGACATACAAATTTTAATTGGTAAGCAGAGCTGCAAATAGGAATCTACCTCAACATTTTCATGGCCTGTTGTATTTGGGAACAAGGTTTTCTGAGCCCTAACAGCTCTACAGTAACACCTGAAATGAGGCTCTGCCTAAATGAATTTTCCCAAAGCCTGAATTGTCTAGAACTGACTTTCTACAGAAATTAGGGATTTTCTGAACAGTTGTGTAACTTGTATTTCTTACATTCTCCTAAAGGGAAATAAGAACTGACCTTTCAGAAAGAGAGAGTTTGGGAGCAATTATGTGCACTTCAGTAGTCGCTTAGAAACTTTGCTTTATAGAATTAAACCTTAGAGATTCTTTCCCATTTTTCCTCAAGGCATGTATAGTTTGATCACTGACATGCTCTCTCTGTGGGCTAAACCTAGTTTTATTTCTAAGACAATGTTGAGCTCATTGGAGCATATAACGTGCCACACTGCATTATGTTAATTTAGCCCGATTGTGTATATCTAACCATTGTTGTTTCCCAGTGCTGCTGAGAAGATACAAAAGTAAAACAAACCCCAAAATATTGTCAACAGAAGTGTGGTGATGGAGAATTCAACTTAATTACTAACTTGTGTTTCAGGCTGGTTTTCTCTTTCAATACCGCATATAAATAACAAAAATATCCAGAAATACAGTAATTCAGAACAAGAAAATATTGCACTCCCTCTTAGATGCTTGCTGTGTGTTTTGACTTCGGTAACATTCTGGAGCAGTGAGTTTCAGTCCATTTTTGTTCTTTAATGAAAAGATAACACTTGGTTTCAAATATACTAGTTTTCAACTTCATGGTCTGCCTCCTCTTGTACTACAAGACTAAGAAAATGAAAGCTCATGAACGTTTTCTCTATTCTATTTTTATGTTTGCCAGCATTTTGCTCGATCTTGACACAGAATTTTTAGGGATTATTTACTCAAAAGGGACATAAGCAATACCATACAGCCCATTTATATCAGCAAATCCAATGGCTTAACATGACAGAGCTTTGAAATGAGGGAAATAAAGGAAGAGAAATGGGACAGCAACTACATTTTTCCTAAAGCTCAGAAGTAATTTAGAGATGTGCTCTGGTTTCTTAGGGGAGGTGGCAGCTATTTATCCCCTTAGGTAATACTTTATTTGCTGGTATTTTATGTCAAGTCCTGTGGATTTACCACCTACCTCAGTTTAGGCTGCAGTATGTCAAAATGTCACCGTGTCATTTGAGTTAGTTGCTCCCCGTCACCTGCTGCCCTTTCATCCTACCAGCTATTCCTTTTTGTTAGACACTCATCAGTGATCATGTGCTTTTTCACAGGAGATCACATATGAAGACAAATAATCTTTATTGCCCAAGAAAGATTTTTTTCAGAGCTTTCTGTTCCTTTTCGAGGAGTTTCTGCATCCACAGGCTGAAAGTGTGGTTTTAGAACAGGGCGACTGCTAATCTGGAGCACATTTATGCCTAGTTAGTTTGCCCAGGCTTTTCATGTGTTACTGCAATTACATCACTTTTTCAACTTTATAACATTTTTTTTTCTTGGTGGCTGACTTCTTAACGGGAATAGAACAAAGCACAAACTACAAATAGAAGGTTTCAAGCCTGCCCATTTCTGTTCTGTTCCTTTTCTATGCAAAATCGGTAGCTGTGTTTTTTTTCACAGAATCACAGAACGGTTGAGGTTGGAAGGGACCTCCCGAGGTCATCTTGTACTGTGCCCCACTCAGGTAGTATGACCTAGAGCCATTTTTTCTGGAAACAACATTGTTACCATATAACGTGCAAGATGTAAGTCATTTTTACCATCTCTACCTTGCATAAACTTCATTTGCCATTGTGCTCCCTGCACCTCAGCATAGATGGACTTCCTCCCATCTGTCATAGACTGACCACAGAAACAAAGTTTGCGGGGCCCAGCTGCAGCAATGAGGGAAAAAGTGCTCAACTATGCTTATGTGATAGGAAATGATGTAAATTTCAATGATGAGCCATCAGCAGGGCAACCAGCGTAACCCTCCTCTCGGGTGTTTAAGTGGAAGCAAGCAGAAGCATGCTTTGTTTAGGAAGATCATGGAGCAACTTACCTATTTTTATAATTATAATTTCAACAGCATCTGAAGTCCCAAATCTGTCCTTACATTCCACCCTTTCGTTCTCTCTTCACCTCTAAACTTCATGAATGACCTATAAGAGGAAGACATTAAGAGTCTGAAACAAATTTCTCATTTCAATTTTATCCTAGTTCATTGCTTTGGTACCCTTGTAATATCCTAATTCACCTGTCTCTTCACCTGCCAGCATTCTGTAAGGACAGCCATAGACTGTATCTTTCAGTATTTCTCCTCAAAGCAAGTAAATACCGCTAAGTCTTCCAGCCCTTCTTCACACATGGCAAAATGAAAAAAAAAAAGAGCAGCTTTTAAAAGTATGAGAAGCTTTCTCTTTCCTTCCTTATGGTTCTCTTTGCTGAACTTTACTCAAGGGTGATTTGTTCTGATAACATTAAATTGGAACATGACACCTGCTGCAAGAGCACATACCCTCTTAAGGCCAAATCACCTTACAGACTCCAAATTGCATCTTTGTAGGTGAGCTAGTCATAGAGCCTTGAGATTAATCTGGCTTCTGCAAATGAAGAACCTTGATACACGCCTCACTTGCTGCGCTAGGGAGGTGAAAAAAAGAATGAATCTGCAGGGACACGCACTTCAGCAATAGAGTTGTAGCTGGCTTTAATGACACTTGCTTTTGCTAGTACCAGCTCAGCCTTTTTGTTCTTAAATTCCTTCAGAAGCCTAGAATGTCTGCTGGCTTGCTACTCTGTACTCTGTTCAAGCAGATTAACTCTGAAATAAGCCACTGATTTCCAGGGAGGCATAGAGGTAAAATAAGAAAGGAATTGTATTTGCTGGCTACTTTACATCAAATTCATGGTGTGATTTTTTTTTTTTTCTATTGCTTTTTTTCAGTGGAAGTTCACGATTAAGGGCTACATATAATTTAGCTGAAAACAACGTCAGCAAAAATTGCCATCTGTTTTCTTCTAACTAGAACGTTTTCTTAATAAGAATGGGCTGGGGAGACTTTTGTGGAATATCCCCTTGGAAGAGGTGATGGGGTGTCTCCTTTGGTTCTGCAGGCATTTTTTCATCATTGTGATGCTACTGGCATACTATCCGTACGGAGTAAACACAAAACTGAACAGCTTGCACTTTTCTAAATATATGTAAGCATTCCAGGAAACTTCCCTGTTAGAAAAGGAGTCCTAGCCACTCTATTTGGAAAGGGTTGAGGGGAAAGGTGGACTTCCGTTTTGAGGTTTTGACATGTCATTTTGGCAGGGCAAGTAGATGACACAGTCTCAAAATTGTATTTTGGCCAAAAACTTGTAACTCTCACAGCCTTGATTCTTTTTGCTTCTTAATAAGGAAGCAAGTAAATGCAGTAAAAATAGAAGGGTGGAGGCCCTAAAAATACTATAGTGACTGATTCCTAGTAAAAACCTCTATATTTTAATATGATTTTGTTTATTCACTAATTTCAGAACAGCTTACATGCGCCTCAGTGGGTGAGTGGGTGTGGGGGGTGGAAGTCAAAATCATTTGCTTTTACTTTAACAGCTGTATTTTTTTTTAAGCTTTCAAATGCTTGCATCCAATTCCTTGGTAATCACATTCCCCTTTTTCACCCACAGAATTAGTTCCAAGAAAAAAAAAAGTTGTTGTTTGCACTGGTGCCTTTAACTCAGCCTATTACCTTACCCCCTCTTTTATTTCATAATAAATACTCAGCATTATTTTGCTGAAATTAATATCTCCAGGATTATCAATGGCTTTCATTTCCACTGCTAAGACCTAGCCACAGCCATATGATAGCTAAAATAAACACTGTCACTAAAAAAAACAATGCTGTCACTGCGGAACAACTTGTACTTGTCATAATAATTACAACTATGAATGAGATAAAAACATTAAGTGGCCAGAAGCAGAACTGCAGCTAAGTGTCAGCTGCTAGATGACAACCTCATGCATCAGTGAAGGCACGTCTGGGTGACATGACACAAGAGCAGTGACATACACAGATTTGTCCCAGCTGGAATACAAGAAATCAGCTTGCCCCAGCCTTAGCTGCAAAGCAGTTTAATTTGTTAACATCCCTTTGGACAGTTACCAACTATTATAAAAAAAAATCATAAAATAATAATGGTAGTTGACATAAAAGATAAAAAATAACAACAGGGTAATCCGTATTTTGTGTGCAAAAATTACATTATTTGCAAATTGTTAGCACAGAGATGCAAGTACTGATTCACTTAAAATGAATTAAGATCTGTATTTGACACTTTTAAATGAACATACCTCAAAAGTGATTTCACTGTTTTCAGTCTTGAGCAGAAAAGGTGTTACAATTTGGCCCTGAGATGGGCTGACACCACTGTGGTTCCTTTCCTGCAGCACCAGAGACTAAATACCTAAGAGAAAAACAAAAATATGCCATTGGAGGAGGTCATCATATGTGAGAGATGTTTGGTAGCAAAGCTTTTGGGCTACTCAGACAACAGTCTGAAACCCACGGCCCTAACCATGTGTTTGCTTGTGGTGGCAGCAGTCATCAAGAGAAGCAGTGTTTTCCTCAAGTCTCACTGGCAGGAACTCACTGGGCTGCAGGACAAATCATTTGCAAACAACTTTGCAGGTTTTCAGTGGTAAAGGTGGCCACTGGCCAGCCAGATTTCAGTGTGAATGTTAAAGGTTAAGCCTTTTCAGCTAGGTTATTAAAACAAAAGGCAGAACCGTTTGACACTAAACCAGCTGCCAGCACAGCAGTTCGGTAGCAGATTACCCTGAATTTTGTTTTCCAGATGTTTTGATCAGGCTTTGGGGTCCTGGTTTATCCTGTTTTCTGTGTGTCCCTGATGAGGAGGAAGAATCCCTCTTCCTTGCAGCACACAGAGGCTGTCCTCCCTTGTCACAGCACTTGTACGGGGGAATCTCCAGGAACTAGACTCCTCAACATTTTCCTGGAGCTGAGGCAGTCAGCAATAAATGTTTGTGGAGCTGCTGCAAACCACAGTATTGAGGTGTTGAAGGACACCTAAGTGTGTTTCACACAGCTACAGTATTTCAGAAAGGAAAAGGACAAATCCTTCCCAGAACCATACCACATTTTGCCTTTTGAACTTGATCAAAGCTCAGGCTATATAAATACACTCAAGTAAAGGCAACTTGGATTGTTCAGTGTTGTTACTGGAATCTTTATATTTTTATTGAAACTTCGTATTTTAATAGCACACAGAAAATAGTTTTTAGTACATTTAATTTTAAATGACAAATTTAACACCGGACACAAAACCTATTACTTCAGCCATTTACTGTAATTTCACCAAATATTTAAAATATCTGTGAACTGGATTCATCTAATGACTGCAAAATTCTTTCAATTCATTTTTTTTTTCTAGCAGAGACTTTAAAAGGCAACACTTGTTGAAAAAAGAAACGTGATTAATGTCCATTAAGGCAACATACCCTATTATATTTATTCAAATATTAACAAAAGAATAAACAATTCTGTTTTAGACCGCACAATTAGTAACAGTTAAACTACCCTGCAATAATTCTTGACACTGTAATGTCTGCCTCTGTAAACATATTAATAGATGAATATGTGTGTATTGAGTCACATGCATAAATATGCCCAGAAAGAGCAGCTGGGCTCCAGACTTGCAGGCTACGTCCACGTATAACTTCTCGTGTCAGTGGCATGGTATGGGGAGAACTACACTTCTACCCGAGCTGACAGCATAACTCTTGATTGGATTACAGGATAAAATAAAGGTGTATTACATAACGTTTAACGTGCCAATTTGGAAATTTCTCTCTTTTTTTTTTTTTTTTTTTTTGTCTTAAGCTCTCCTTTCCAAACTGCCCTGTCCAGTAAATGCCCCTCGGATTGCACGTTTAGCTTTCATAAAAGTAAATTCTAACACACTGACTAATGCTCTCCTTCACGGCTCAGAAATCTTTACTGTCACAATCGATTCTAGGTTTAATTCCTCAGATGGGGCAGTGGAAGTTTAAAATCTGTTTTTTAATGAAGAGCTGTATGTTGGCATTACTGCTGGAAGACAAACTTTTATATCTTGCAGTTACAGTATTCTTATCATTAACTTTATCTTTATAACCTACCTCTTCAATAACTGTGCAATTTAAGTTGATACAGATATCTGAAAGCTCTCTTTATTGGCTGTAATTCTTTCTGTAGTTTCAGTTTCATGGCTAAAATGAGTACACTAACTACACTTTTCTTTTTACTGCCCTGCTTTATCAGGCACACTCTAAGTTTACACCTTGTTAAGGAAGCAAGGCAAGAATAAAGCCACATTATACTGTTGACAAGGTAGATAAGAATGTTATTTACCTTGACTTTTTTGAGGAATAATATTCTTTGTGCACCGCTATAAGAGATAAAGCATATCTGAAGACGATAACGCGCACATTGAAAGGCACTTTCTTTACACCTGCTATCAGCACGAAAGCATGTCCTAGTGCAATAATCCTACACCTGAGCCAATTCATGATGGACTCTGTCAGAGGAAGAGCCAGCCTCCAATTCAGTCAACTAAAATGAAGATATTTATCTGTGCACTGCCCTGATTCATAGGTGATTTCTGGTCCTACCAAACTTCCTAAAAGTTCCTACCTTTAGGTCATTGAATGCAATAAGGTCTGGTTTTCCATGGAAGAGCTTTTCTTGATTCCCCTTGGATCTTGCTCTGACCTGAAGAAAAAGGCCATCTGAACAGGGAAGAGTATGTTGCATACTGATGATGATCCCTGGAACCATGCATCTGCAGAAGCTGCAGGACATTTCAGAAGTTTAATGTGCTCCAAAACTTTCTGTTTCAAACCAGGATGTTCTTGAGGACAAGCAACAACAATAGAGAGTAGGTGAAATTAGCCACTGTCACTTTTTCATTGGAATGTAAAAGCAAAAACAAAGCTGGAATTGAAATTTTAGCCCATGGGAAGAAATTGAATCTATCTTTAATAGACCGAGATGTTCGGGTTCTGTGGTGACGACTGCAAGTGCAATAAATGCCTATTTGACATATACAATAAAATACATAAAACCATGACAGATTAACTTCATTAAATGCTTCTATAAGAAGCAATTAAACTCAGTCTCATATAGTTCAATTTAATTTCATCACAGATTGCATTATGTAGTCATCTAATTTATGGGAATGTTCTTTAGATTTTGTCCAAACAAATGCAAAAAGATTTAGTCAGTGAGGCTCCCACACATTCACGGGGATATTACTCCTTGTGGCTTGCCAGGCTGCTCTCCTCTTCTTCCCCAGCTCCCCACCTCCGATTCATCCTAAAATGTTATTATTCTTGCTGAAGCGGCGTTAATTGGCAATTCCTCCCAGTTCTTCCCCCAGCCTTTCTTTCTTTATCAGGCAGCCAGAGGGCGAGGTGTATTAATAGCAGCTGCATGACTCAGGGCTGGGAGCTCAAGCGGATCCCTCTGCACCGAGCCTTGCTGTCCGGCCTCCCTGGCGGCACTGCCAGAGCTCGGGGAGCACCTCCAGTTACTTGCAAATAAAATAAACCGCAAGTCCATGGAGGGGGGCTGGGACTGCCTCGACTTTGTCCTTCAGGATTGGGAGAATTTTCTTGACCTTCCACAAGAAGTTTGTGGAGGGTTCTCTGAAGGGTTTGTGTGTGAAAAAATGGAAATGCGAATACGAAAAGCCACGTGTGATGCCAGCACGCCTCCTTCCCCCCTTGGAGCGATGGAGCAGCAGCGAGGGTCCCGCCGCCCTGCGCCAACACGGACGTGCGAGCTGTTTCACCTCTTCACGTGGGCGAGCCAGAAGTTTTTATTTTTATTTATTTTTATTTATTTTTTCCCCGGGAGGACGCTCCTTACACCCCCGAGCATCAGCGGGACACCGAGGGGCAGCACCACGCCTCCTGGCAGCCTCTCGAGGGCCGAACCGAGCCCGAGGACTGCCGGGGACACTTCCCCGCCGCCTCAGCGCGGCGGCAGGACACCGCGCCCCGCCGCCCCCTCAGAGCCGCAGCACCGCCCCCTCACCGCGCCCCGCCAACCCCGTGCCCCTCCGCCGGCACTACGGGAAGCGGCTCCGCTCCGGGCACGGCTCCGCTATGGGCAGCGGCTTCGCCGCGCGCAGCGCGCATGCGCCTACCGCGCCGCGCATGCGCGCTGCGCCCCGAGGCGCAAAACCCGACAGAGGCGGGTAGGCGGGAGGACGGGAGGGGGATGTGCCCGGCGGCCGCCGCCGCCGCCATATTGCGGAGCTGTCAGCGCCCGCCGCGCTCGGCGCCTCGTCCCCGGCGGCGCCGCCAGCAGCACCGGGGCGGCCCCGCAGCGGCGGGCGGGGGCTGCGGGGGTGGGCAGCGAGCGCACTGAGCCCTTCGGAGCGGCAGCCGCCGCCAGCGCCTCGCCCCCCGCCGGCCGGGGGAGCGCGGCCCCAGGTGAGGCGAGGCGGGACGGGGCGGGGGTGGCGGCGCTGAGGCGGCCCCGGGCTCCTCTCAGGCGGCGGGGGGTGGCTGAAGGGGCTCTGAGAGGGTCCCCGGAGATCGCCTCCGGCCCGTCGGCGCTTCCCGGCCCCGCTGCATTATTCATGTCCCGTCAGCGGCCGGCCGGCGAGCGGGGAGGGCTGGGGAGGGATTACTTCATAACCGGGGGCTGTGGAGCATCTGTTGCTGGCTATTGTTTTCAACGAGCGGCCGCTCCTCGAGTCCTGAAGGGCCGGCAGAGCTGGCGGCCCTCAATGAGCCTTTGTGCGTGGCTGTGGAGCGGGTTCGTGTTGTGCACGGGTCGGCGTGAGCCTTGCTGGCAGCTCAAAGGCTGGTGCAGTGAAGTGGCTCGGGCTTTAAGTCCGTGGGTTTCAGTTGTGTGTTTTTTTTTTTTTTTTTTTTTTTTTTTGTCGTTTTTTCTTAATTCGAGCACGGGAAGGTCTCTCTTTGGACTCCATGCCAACACAACTGGTCATGCCAGTCGTGAGGAGATAAGAAGCTGTCTTTTCCAGTCTGACATCCCAGCAAATTATTTCGTTTTCCTCTGTCTGCTCTAGGCTTTCAAAATGACTTCTTGTTGAGCTTTGGGAGCTACAGTTCTGAATTTAAACCCGTTCTGTCTCTGTGACTGCTTTGGGCCAGGAGTCAGAGGTGTCCCTGCATCTTGCACAGCCCTTTTTCCATTCGGGGCGCTTGTCGTTGCATTGTAAGCCACGGCAGTGTTTCGAGGGTGCATCGTCAGCTCGCACAGCACTAGCCATGCTCGGGTGCCCACAGAAATGCCACGGTTGCCCCGAGCTCTCATGCAGCACCTTGGCACAGCGCTGCCGGGCGCTGTGTGGCGAGGGCAGGCGTGGAGCTGGCACGCGGAAACCTTATGGCAACTGCCACGAGGTGGGTCTGCGATCGATAAAGATAAGAGAAAAGTAGTGACTCTTTATTGGATTGTAGGGCTTCTCTCCATTGATCCATTGATTCAGCATAAGAGGGGTGTGAGAAAAATAAACTGTAAGTCAATGCAGTGTTCCCAGATAAGAGCCCTCCTGGCAAATGGCAATTGTAAGGCAGTGGCATGCTTCCAAGCTTTGTGCTGAGTGACACAGCTCTTCTATCAGCTTGGGAGACAAGAGAGCAAAAGTACAGTAAACAACTTTAAAAAAACACATGGAAAAGGACATGGTGTGACACGTCAGGAGCTGTCCAGAGAGTTTTCCATGAGCGCTGACTGAAAGAAACAGTGTAAAAGCATCTGTTGGGAGGACAAGAAGAGTTCTTGTCACTGCCTACTTCTGCCATTGCAGTGGAGAGCGTTGCATGCCTTGAAGATATTCAGAGCTGCCAGAAAAAAAGTTGGTTCACGGGAAATTTGGTAAAGCTGTCGAATGAGTATGGCTCCGTCTACAAGGTGCAAGGTTAGGGAGTAAGAAATGTAGAAGGTTGTGACGTTAGAAGGCAGTTCCTGGTAAATAAAGCAACTAAAGGTACTTAAGGCATTGTTAGGCTAGGTATATGGCCTTTCTTCCTTAGAGATCTTAAATTGCTGCTCAGCTCTTTAAGCAGGGGTACTTTTGTTGGCAGGCATTAAAAGGAAAGTTGTTCAAGGTATTACTTCTTTGTATTGGATGTGTTAAATACATCAAAGCTGTCCCATCTCTTTGTATTGCATGAAAAGTGTGTGGGAGTAGAGGAAAGGGAGGATTTTCAAGTCTGCAAATGTAACCAAAACTTTATACAAACTTGTGAAGAAAGACCTGATTGTCAAAAGATACTGGTACATGAAAGCAGCGCTGAGTGTCTTGTGTGCTTAGCGAGTTTTCTCCAGAGCTGAAGGGACCTGGTAAACTCCTTGCTTTCAGCATTGAGGGGCTGCATTTGGGGGTAACTTCACCACTAGTCGAATCCTTAGCTATGCTCTGAATTATTTTTTTTCTTTTAGATCTTTATTAATTACTCTGTGCAATAAAACTTTCAAGTCTAGTAATACAAGGAGAAACAAATAGTGTATTGGCCCAAACAGGGAGTTAACATCTTTAGAACAGTTTGATTCAAGAACTCGAGCCAGCTCACGTGGAGTCTGATGCGAATGGCAAGTTCACGTTAGCAGGTTTTCTTTATTTTGTGGAACTGCTGCTAAGAGACTTAGCTGCTTTATTCAGAAAACACAATACCTGCTTCTGGAATGGGATATATCCAGGATTTTGGTTGTGACAATCACCTGTCAGTGGTATTTCCACAGAGAAGTTTATTGAAGCAACAGAGTACTTATATTGGACACAATTTGTAATTCTCATTTTTATGAGAGATATGTGGGAAGAGTGGACGTTGTCGTTGTAGAACTTCAAAATCTTATAGTTATTTCATCTACTGCAGTTGTGAGTACTTTAAAATGCGAAGATGAGAGTTTATATTCAGATTAGTATGTAAGTTATACAGCACATCTGTCACGGACTGGTAAAACTGCAAGCGTTGCATAAATGTTCCTTGGCTGGGCTGTGTTCCTTTCTGACTGCGGTGTTGCCAAGTTCCCATTTGTACTTTTGAAGTTACTGGGATCTCCCGTTTGGAAGAAGCGCTTGCCTCTTCAAAATACGTTTAGCTATAAATACACTTAAGGCGTAACAATTGTACTGGTTGTATAGGAGTTACCTTTCAGAGGCACAGCAAGCCCATCTCTAGTATCTTACGGGGGGGATTGGGAGGAAATTGTGTTCTTAGGAAGGCGAGGGGATAGTGCTCAAAATGGTGGTATGGAAAACTCTGTGATAACCAGCTCTGGTCACATCTGTTTTATTGTTACAGAACTGCTACTTCTCCCCTTTTTTTGTAAGATAGCTTGCTTTGCTTTCCCCTGTGGTTTGCCTACCTGCGAGACAATTGTGCAGACCGCATCTCCTCAGCTGTCTGAAAAAGATGTATGCGGAGGTAGAGCCTGCGGTGAATTAACTTCTTTATTGGACTTCTGCAAGTGTGTCATTAGGGAGCTGTTAGGCTTAGTGGAAAAGATGATTGCCCTGCAGGTACTCGCAGGCTGCTTTGGAGTAGAGATGTTTTGGTAGAAAGCTGAGACCAGTTAGTCAGGTACAGTGGCCTGTACGTTTCCTGCTGCTGCCTCTAAAGCTATTAGGTACCATAAGAATTGGAATGGTACAAGACTGAGAAGAAGTACATTTAGTTTTAAGAAGTTCCTTCTTTTGATACGGCCCAGGGTATGCTTGGAGCCCAGAGAGCCAACTGTACTCTGGGCTGCATCAAAAGCAGTGAGGCCAGCAGGGTGAGGGAGGGGGTTCTCCCCTTCTGCTCTGCTCTCGTGAGACCCCACCTGGAGCCCTGCATTCAGCTCTGGGGCCCCCAGCACAAGAAGGACAGGGACCTGTTGAAGTGAGTCCAGAGGAGGGCCACAAGGATGGTCCAGGGGCTGGAGCAGCTCTCCTGTGAAGACAGCCTGAGGGAGTTGGGGTTGTTCAGCCTCGGAGAAGAGAAGGCTCTGGAGAGACCTTACAGTGGCCTGCCAGTACCTAACGGGAGCCTACAGGAAAGCTGGGGAGGGACTCTTTGTCAGGGGGTGGAATGATAGCACAGGGGGGAATGGTTTTAAACTAAAAGAGGGGAGATTGAGATTAGATGTTAGGAGGAAATTCTTTACTGTGAGGGTGGTGAGGCACTGGCACAGGTTGTCCAGAGAAGCTGTGGATGCCCCATCCTTGGAAGTGTTCAAGGCCAGGCTGGATGGGGCTTTGGGCAACTTGGTTTGGTGGGAGGTGTCCGTGCCCATGGCGGGGGGGTTAGGATTAGATGATCCTTAAGGTCCCTTCCAACCCAAACCATTCTTTAATTCCTGTAAATAAGCAAGTTAGAGTGGCATTGCAGTGGCTAAAGCTGTGGGGTCCCTGCCATCTGCTTGCAGGAAAGCAGAGGTTGAGCCTCTTCATTGAGCTGGGGAAGCATGCTGTTAAGAGGTTGCTTCTGAGGGAAGGTCCTAAGCTGTCATGTAGGGACCCTGCTGCTTTTGAGGGTTGGGTTCTGCCATCCGGGTGCCCTGCTCGAGTCATCTTCCTCACCTGACCTCAGACCCACGGCTGTGTGCATGAATGTTTCTTTTGAAAACAGCTGCTGCATAAATTATATGACAGAGTTTTGGCATGGAGTGCTTTATGCACCATCATTTTCTGCATAAAGCTTCCTTTGTTGTCTTCCAACAATTGCTTTATTTGTAGCCTTTTGTGGCATTACTGGAAACATGGATGATGATGATTTAAAAATCTAACTGCCTTGCAGAAAGGAGTTGGAATTGCAGTTCTTCACTTTAAGAGAATTTTTGAAGTTCTGGGCGAATCTTTTCGGTTTGGTTTGGGAAGTGGAGCCAGCTGATATTTTGGCGCTTTGGTCCAGATTCCTAGCATCTGCCACGAAGGTCTTGAGGACTGGAGCACTGTAGCAGCAGGAACTCTGCGGAGTCACGACCCTGCTAATCCTCTTGGCTCAGAAGAGGCACCTCTGGGACTCGCAGTGCCCCAGCAGCAGCTGCGGTGTGCAGGAGGTCACAGGCGCTTCAGACCGCGAGAGCCGATAGGGAATATTGTTCCCCGTCCTGTTGGATGCAGCGTCGTTTGATGAAGGCATTAAGATAAAACTATAAGTAATTAACTGTGTCAAAGCTAAAAGCTGAGTAAAACTGAACTTACTGCATCTACCACGTGTAAAGTTAGTGGACACACAAGTGGCAGACATGAGCTCCCCTTCCAATAACAGCAGTGCAGATGCACGCTATTTTCCCTGACAGTGAGTTTTTGGTTTCTTTTGGACAAATGTTTTCATGTTTGCTGTGTTTTAATGCTAGCTGATGTCAGTACTCAGGAAAGATAATGTTATTTTTTTTATTTGCACAGTTCTGAGATCTGCGAAGCTCTTATTTTTTTGTAGCTATCATTCTTGGTTGCAGTGCTTTTGTGTGAGCATACTGTGCTGAAATTGTGTAACACTTCAAGTGTGAAAACATATAGACACAGGCTGTTTTTTCTCTATGTACAGATTATTTCCATTTTACAAATGTAAGTTTTAAACTAACATTGGTGTAACATTTAGTGTGTTTTACTTGTAATATACCACATGGTTTTCATCATCTGAAACAGAAACAACTTTCAGCCTAGTTGAATAAATTTAGGAAATATTTTCCTTTTAAATAAATGAAATGACAGACTAAGTTACTGCAGCACACTTCAATGAAAAATATCTGGGATATTATTTGTTTTCCATAGATTTTTTTTCTCTTATTGTGGTAACTTTGCAAGCCCCTGAGATGATCTGTGGGGCTGTCAGGGGCACTGTTCCTCCCTGTTGGGTTTTGGACAAGAGGATTCTTACTTTTAGCTGATAACTTTGTTTCACTGTGCATGAGCTATGTGTTAATTCCATAAACTCAGTTAAATTACTTGTCTCCTAATTGCGATTTGATGACTTTGTTTTATATTACAGGATAGTTTTTTGTAGTGATGTTTCTGATTTAAAAAAAATACGTTAGGGTTTTAGAGTATGTTATCAAATAATAACTTAGATTTGGTTGTTTGATAGGAGTTTAACAAAATGTTTAGGTTAAAGTACTCACCCCAGATCAGGATACATTTGTGGGAGAACTTGCAAGGACAGAACATCAGAGGGATTGATGTAGTCCCTTCAGAAAGTGCTCGATACTCTGTCTTGTAGGAAGCCCTGAGCCAGAAACCAGTTGGTCGCCCAGGACTCAGCCTTGAGCCATCTGCTCCCATTTGTTTCCCAGCGGCTGCTCTGAGGCAGTATCGGTCATCCCCCTGTGCCTTGTCTTGTCAATGCAAATGTTACTCCAGGCACATAAAAGCAGTTGTGCTACTTCCTACTCCTTTTAGCACTGCTGAGTTGGCACGCTTCTAAAATGGTGGATGGGAATCTAGTTTAGCTTTTACATTGCTAGTTAACTGAGCTTAACTCCAGGGCTTCTGCCTGCCTTCAGTGTTACGGGCAATGAGCCTCTGCTGGCAACCAGGTGGGCACAGGGATCGCTCCAGCTCAGAGCCCTGCTTACAGGTAGCAGGAGTCAGAGCCAAGCCTGTTCTGCTTTTAGTGCTCCTGGGTTTCTCTGAGCTAGAGAAAGGAAGAAGAGGCAGCAGCGTCTTCTGTGGACTGAACATGTGCCATGGAATTGTATCAAAGGAGAGTGTTATAAGGTCCCATGAAACATGTTAGAAACATCATTTGTCTCATCTTCCCCCCCACCCCCCCATTAAAAGTTTTTTGGGTAAATGTGGTGGTTTTACCATGCTAGGCAGTTGAACACCACAACCGCTCTCTCACTCCCCCTCCTCAGATGAGGAGGGGAAGAAGTAAAGGAAAGAACAACTCACGGGTTGAGATAAGGATGATTTAATTAAAGAGGGAATATATATATATATATATATAATTAAGGAAATATTATTATTAATTAAACAATTCAACTAAAGGGAAAAAAAGGGAAAGGGGAAGAGGAAGGGGGAAAGGGAATAACTAAACAAAACAAGTAAAGGCTATGTGGAAGTGCAGAGGAAAGAAATTACTCTCTACTTCCCACAAATGAGCGTTGCTTGACCACGTCCTTGAAGCAGGGCCTCAATGCACGTAGCCGGTGTTCGGGAGGAGGACAGACGTTTTCACAACGAGAGCCCACCCCTCCCCTCTTCTTCCTTTTTCCACCTTTTATTGCTGAGTGTGACATCATATGGTATGGAATATCCCTTTGGTTGGTTTAGGTCAGCTGCCCTGGTGATGTTTCTTTCTCACTTTTTGCCCACCCCCTAGGAGGGTCAGAGAGAGTCCTGATGCTGTGCCAGCACTTCTCAGCAGCAGACACAACACCAGTGTGATACCACTGCTGTTCTAGCTACAAGTGCAGAGCGCAGCACTGTATGGGCTGCTGCAGGGAAAGGTCACATCCCAGTACAGTAAAAAAAATATTTTTTATTTTTTAAAAAGGGATTATGGAAAAGTGTATTTGTATTTTACAAATTCTATCAGGCTATATATTGAGATGGTAAAATAGACTTACTGATACTGTCTAATGCTTCAGAATATCTTCTGAAATTCAAAACCAAAATAAAAAATTCAAAATTTCAAACCCAAAGGAAATAAAAATCCTACTGGAATGTAATTGTCTTTATGATGGGCAAACTATAATATGTTATACCTTTATAGTTGTGCTACATTAATTATGTCATAGTGAATATACGTTAAATATACTGTTTTAATTTCAGGCTGACTCTTGGCGTTGGATCTCTTTCTGTAACGTTTAGTCATTTATTTTTCTTTACCAGCCAACAATATTGATACTTCTTAAATTATTTTCAACCTTTATCTCTTTTTTTCCAGTCCCTCTTTTCAAACGATCTCTACAGAATAGAAAAAAAGAAAAAGCCTTAGCTTGCTGCCCAAATATTTGTTGATGTTACTGTATTTTTTGCCAAGAAGCAAAGAACTTTTCTAAACGTATGTAACAAAAATTGATACTCATTTTTTGATGAATAAGAAATCATAGAGAAGTTTGCTTTTGATAAATAAATTGCTCTAAACATTTTGATTTTGATTTATACTTTTTTTTCCTCAACCACTTCTGAAAATTTTATGTCAGACGTAATCATGGAATTGTAATACTGAAATTTCAGATTACATTCACACTAAGGCAAATATTTCTCGGAGTAATTAGTTATATTTTGGAGGCAGTGCCACCGTTGCTACTCTGCAGACCAGTAGCAGGACTGATTCATAGAGGCCGTTACTTTGAAAGTGTGAGAGAAGGTGACTAGCTGCTTTTGCTTTCTCAGTTGACATGAATTGAGTCAAGGCAGGCTGCAAACTACTAATGAAATTACACGCTTTTTTTTTTTTTTTCAAAGCATAAAGACTGTTTTGGACTTGCAGAAGTTGATAGTAATTAATTTCATTATCATATAGGCGTAACTTAGAGCATTTCTGCTTAAAAAATAAAAAATAAGCAGTGCAGATTTTCTTCCTTTTTTAATGTAATGGTCTGACAACTGGAATTTCTCTTCATTAGGGAAAATTGAGTTCATGACTTGTTCCCTGAGACAAATGGATGCCTTTATGGATGCGAAATACAGTCTGATGCTTAAAAAATGTTGTTTTTTCTTTGCAAGAAGCTTCAAGTTTGGCTAGCATTGACAGATTAAATTGCAGCTTTGGAGTTCCTTGTTCAAATTTTACTCCTCTAATAATGTTACAAGCTTTCAGTACTGGAAGCTGTCAAATATCAATTTTTTTAAAAGAATTTGGTTGGGGATCTGTGTGTCTTTTCTCTAACATTAGTGGATTAGTATTCTGTAAAAACTGGGAAAGGGGTTACTTTTTAGGCACCTGTAGATTCTGGTAGTGGGTAACTTATTTTTTTTTTTTAAATAAATGATATCTACTGAAAAGTGCATTTTGTACGTGTAGAGCTCTTGTTTATCTGTGTTGGAATTTGTACTATTTGCTGTGATGTATGTGAACTCTGTTATGATTTATTTAAAAATGAGCCTTTTACATTTCTTTTTGACAGAAGGGGACAAAGAGATTGTAGAAGACTTCACTGGACAAGAGACTAAAGAAAACCAGCAAAATGCCGAAACCAGTAGGTAGCTCTTTTCTTACTAATCTAAAATGTAACGGGATTTTCAGTTTTCAGAGTAGTTATCTTAAAACAGCTCTAGTTTCTTTGACTCTGCCCTTATTAGGTTTTATAAGATCTGGTAAGGTACAATCAGAGTTCAGGTAGTTTAATACCAATGTGTGGAAAAACAGCTCAAGAAATCTTGGAGCTGGGAGGAGCTGTGTGCAGCATGGATGTGTGTACACTTGGAGAGGGGGCAGAGCTCACAAGCTGTAGTGAATTTAGGGCCCCTTTGGCTGGCAGGAGGAACAACTTCTCAGGAATTGTTGACTTTGAGATGAGCTGGCATGCAGTGGGTGACGGAGGCTGACTCAACATCTGCTAGAATCAGTGAAAGGATTTGTTGTAGGATTTGTCAGGGAAAGGCAGAACACGTGAAATGTCCGTGATAGCAACAGGACTAGAAGGTGATATTTTTTCTATGGGCAGGGATATAATTTAGATGGTAAGCGTGGAAGGAAGGACAAGAGCAATATTAGTGGTCTATTCATCTCATTTCAGCTAAAATAAGGGTTCATCCACTTTCTGTAGAGGAAAAAAGAAATCTCAGATTTTTGTTTCCATGCTGGTTCTGGAACTCTTTAAGGATATAACTCTTCAGCAGCTTGATCTTTTGTTGTTGATGGACTATGGGATGCTTGCAAATTTTTCTGCCATGTGTTAAAGGATTTTTGGTTGTCTTTTCCACTTAAATCTAGTGAGCAAAGTATGCAGAAAGGGAGCTGAATTGTCAGAGGAGATTAGTTCTATTCTTCTTAATTGGTTTATGTAACAGCCTGCAGGCTTCCTTTGTTTACTGATGTTTCATTGAGATCAGGAACAGGACAAATCTACTGAACATAAGTCTGTGTGCACATATATTTGTGGATATATGTATATTTTTGCTATTAATTAGAAATCACAATAGTTGGTATTGCACTTCAGTGTTTGGAATCAGTACAGCTGAATGAGTATTGTGAGCATGGGACTCTCCAAAGGCTGCGGGTTCTGCTTGGAGCTTCAGAGCTCCCGGCAGCCTGGCTGCAGCATTTTGTTTCTGTAATTTTTCTTCCCCCACGTGTGACCCTCCCCCAGGTGATTTGGGACAATATTTTAGCACTTGATGAAATGAGAATGAGTAATTTGTAGCCAATTACTCCTTTGTGGAATGAGTAATTAGTTTAAAGCCATTCCCCCTTGTGCTACCACTCTACCTCCCTACAGAGTCCTTGTAAGGCTGCTGTAAGGTCTCCCCGGAGCCTTTTCTTCAGCAGGCTGAACAATCCCAACTCCCTGAGCCTGTCTTCACAGGAGAGGTGCTCCAGCCTCATGGCCTTCCTGTGGACTTGCTCCAACAGGTCCCTGTCCTTCTTGTGCTGGGGGCCTGAGAGCTGAACGCAGGGTGGGGGGGCAATCAAGTTTCTCATCAGCCAACACACCCAGGTCCTTCTCCTTAGGGCTGCTCTTGATCCATTCTCCTCCTGGCCTGTATTTGTGCTTGGGATTGCCCTAGCCCAGTTGCAGGACCTTGCACTTGATTAGTAGAAAAACAAAAAACAAAACAAACACACAGACTAAGTTTTTTTGTTTGTTTGTTTGAAGTTACATCTGTTTAAATTCTGGGATCAGAATCATGAAACTTAGACAGGCAGTGTTCCCGCTGCTTTAGGAACCTGAGACAATTGTAGGAAATGTAGTTTTAGAATGGTTCAGATTGAAGAGTTCTCCTTAGGGTTGAGATTGCAGAAGTGTTATAAGGGCTCACAATCCACCCAGGAATGGAAATTAGCTACTAGATCTTAGGAAGGTGGAGTCATGCCAAAAGTGAGAGAATATATATACGTCCTTTTCTGAAGGGCTTGCTTTGTATAAGAGTTTGTGTTGGGCTTTTCCTACTGATAATGTGAGATCTCAGAAGAAAACCAAGTGAAAGGAGCCATGAAATGAAATGAAATTGATCATTGTTCAGGAGAAATGTCATAGGGATTTTTTTCCTGTACTTCACGACGTTGCTGTAGTTATCATTTGTAATCCTTGAATGCGGTAGTGCACATGCCACAGATTAAGTGACTTTATTTGGAAAACTCAAACCTCGGGTTTTGTTCTGGTAGATTCTTAAATGATAAACTGCTTTGAAGCGCCCGCCCGCCCCTGATTCTTTGGGGACTCTAACAGCCTAGTCATAGGTTATGGTCAATAGATCTGCTGCTGTTCTTTGAAGACCATTGTTTGGGTTCTGCCAGGACTCCATAGCACTGGGCCATAGAAGGTTTCTAGCTCTGGACATGGATTTCAGCTCTTACCAGTATTTTAAAGAAAATGTAGCCCAGAAATGACTTTTGTGCTTCAACTCCTTGTTCTTTGACAGCTGTGCAATAAAACTGTTCTGTCAGTGTTCTGTAGCTTTATTTTTAGATGTCTTTTAACCTGAAAACTAATGAAAGAATTGTGAATAAGCTGTTGTACAGAACTGAGAAAAACCAGTTAACATAATTGGAGAGAATTTTAATGGTATTATTTTGTAGCTCTCTTCACTGTATTACTTTGACCTATTCAGGTATTTTCTCTTTCGCAGGTCCTGCTGTAATGATAGTTGTCAGAAAATCCAATGTTTGTGTAAATAAGGGAATCTGTGCATACAAACAAACACTCTACATCTTGGAATTAATTTCATTTTGATGTTGTATGTAACAAATAATGAAGTTAAAAATCAGTTTAAATCACTAAACACTTAATCACAGGAAAGTCAATGGAATAGTTTTTTTTTTTTTCTTTCACGTTGAAGGTTTATGCAATGTACCAATCAAAATTAAGTAAATGAAGACCAGTAAAGCATCTTAGCATAGCTGAATTTTAAAGCATTTTCTTCAGTTTTCCTGGAAGTTAAGCCTCTCTCTGAAATAAGGTCTTTGCCACTGTGAATGGTCTTCTTAGATGTTGTAATAAAAGGTCCTTGTTTTTATGTGAGTGTTTGGGATTTTCTCTGAGGCTACTGGGTTAAATAGCATGAGTGAAAAAGCGTGTTTTGAAAAGGGTTAAAGTGATGTTAATGCATTGTCCTGAGATATTAAGGTAATGTGTCTGGAAAATACCTACTATTAAACATTTTCTTGTTCTATTGCTTCAGTAGAAAAATCTGTTTACTTTGTATTTGGAACAAAGTAGCTCTCCGTTCTTTTCACACAGCTCCCTTAGCATCTCCTCTACTTTCAAAATAAAATAATGTTGAGCCTTTCATGTTCTTAATTCAGGGCAAAATTAAGTTGCCATTAGTTTTTGTTCTGATCTCTATGTAAAAAAAATGCTGACTTCTGCTGTTTAATTAGGTCTTCGTTGCTGTAATCAAAATCGGAGCTGCTAACTAGGTAGGGCTATTTGCAACGTGCCTGGTTCTCTGCTTAGAGAAGGATAGAATATTTGTTGAATCTTATTTGTGGGCGTTTCTACCTAAAAGAACAGATACAAAATGTTTCTTAGCTGTGTGCCATTCTCCCAGATCTTCACCAAAAATAGAAACCTGGGGACTAAAATTAGGCATCATTAGTTGCATAACTGTTAATCATTTCATAGGCTAAGAAGATTAGGTGTAATTGACTGAAATTTTACTTGCATTTATAGGATGTAAGAGGAGTTAAAATTACTAGCTGTTTTGCTGATAGTTTGCAGCACTTTTCTGCAAGACTGCAAGACACGAAAGAGCAAGCATTATGCTATGTAGTAACGGGGCTAAATGTCAACGTTACTAAGCTTAAAACAATCCTTTTTTTGGACTACTTTGGCATTTTATGGTGTTTTCCATCCAGAAAGGGTAGCTGTCAGATTGTGGAATTATATGGGTGTTTAAAATTGAAATTAATATTTACAAGATGAAGTTAATTTCAGTGAAGTGGTGGTGTTGAAATGCTGTGTATTATAAATCCAGTTTTCATCAGAATGTTACTGTTTTGCGGGACAATGTTTGAGCTATATAGTGTAGTGTTTGAGTTACGGATTGAATAAATGATGTATTGCTGCAGCATAAATAGACAACTGAAGTCAGTTTGGAAAACTGTTTTCTTTTTTGTCTTTGAGTATGATCAAAATGTGTGGGCTGTTTTTCTGTAGCCTCTTCTGTTCCTAATGCTGTTTAATCCTCACCGTTTTACCTTATCTTGTTCTTTGATTGTTCTCTTCATATGTCTGCTTTGAGACTGATGTGTAGAGTGTGCTGTGTGCATTTGTGTGGTGCGAAAAGCCGTGGGACCAACATGCTGCTCCTCTGCTAACACAAATAGTATAACATTGTGATAGTATAGTAATCAGCTGGTTACTGTGGAAAAAAACTTTTTTCTGCTACATGACATATGATTGCAGATAAGAATTAGGCTGGTTTCTCTGGCTTTTGCATGTGACCAACTCATATTGTACTCATTAAAACAGAGAAAAACCACAGAAAGCCTTTTCCATATAATTTTAAATGTTTTCTTACTAGGTATTGGTACCTACTCAGCTTTGGATTTCTTGATGAAGGCTCAAGTGCCAGCCTCCTGCCATGGGCAGGGACACCTCCCACCAGCCCAGGTTGCCCAAAGCCCCATCCAGCCTGGCCTTGAACACCTCCAGGGATGGGGCATCCACAGCTTCTCTGGGCAACCTGTGCCAGTGTCTCATCACTCTTATAGTCAAGAATTTTCTTCTTATATCTAATCTAATTTTTCCCTCTTTTAGTTCAAAGCCATTACTCCTTATCCTACCTCTATACTTGGTCACAAAGAGTCCCTCCACAGTGTTCCTGTAGCCCCCTTTAGGTACTGTAAGGCCTCTGTAAGGTGTCCTCAGAGCCTTCTCTTCAGGCTGAACAACCCCAACTCCCTCAGCCTTTTCTTGTAGGAGAGCTGTTCCGTCAGCTTGGTCATCCTCGTTGCCCTCCTCTGGATACATTCTGTTATTTCCACGTCCTCTGGGCTTGTTCTAATAGTTCTGTGCATTATTCTTCAAATAACTGACCTTGTATGTATTATATATGCACTCTTCCTCTTTCTTTGACCAGTGTAGTCGTACATCTGAAGTGTGAGCTGGGCAGACATCCTGTATCCTTTGCATTAAAGCTCTGGATAGCTGCACAGGTGAAGCAGTGGCAGCACTGGGGTTTTCTTCACCCTCTGTGCTGTGGTTGGTGACTTCCTTGGGTGGGTATGACAGAGCTGGCCGAGGTGTGCTGCGCTGCCACCTCAGTGGCAGGCTGTCATGGGCTGGCTGCGATTCAGTGTGACACCTCCTGGTTTGAGGAGGAGCAGGAGGGGATCTTTCATGGTGTGGACTTTGAATCTTCTGGGAAGTTCCAGGTTAGCCACTTGTGAAGGCTATGATAGCTAAGGCTAAGGATGGCCCAGCTGTGATTGCATAGGGATCTCTAGGTCAGTAATACAAGAAGTAAATTGTGGCTCCAAAATGATGCTTAGGTGTAGCCACTGTTTAAACATCAAAAAAGTTTGCTTGGGCATATTCCTGTGAATAGTAGAACCACCTAGAGAGTTTCTTGATTAGGTTTCCTTAGAAAGCATCTACTCAGAGTCCAGTCAAAAATGCATGTAAATGAGATTTGTCGCAGCTCTTCCCCTGAACCTGTGCGCAGCTGAACTGGATGTGTGAAACAACTGAGGAGCTGAAGTCATCACCCAAGACCTGTCAAATGTTCTGTAGTAGTTCCTGAAGTTTGAAGGAAGAAGTGTAATCCTGGTGAGAGCAAGAGTGAATCACTGGCATAGCAACAGCCTTGTGGTACGAGGAGTGGTGGTGTTCCAACTTGTGCTGCAGGAAGCCTTAGTGCATTTCTCACCATTGTGAGAGGTCCACCCTGTTTGAGTGTTGGCACAGTGCAATTATGTTCAGACTAGTGACTGGCTTCATAATTTGTGCATCTTGTGTTCAGCTTGCTGTTGACCAGAACCCCCAGATCCCTTTCTGTGGGGCTGCTCTCCAGCCTCTCATCCCCCAGTCCGTACACATATCCAGGGTTGCCCCTTTCCAGGTGTAGAATCCAGCACTTGCTCTTGTTAAACTTCATTGTTGGTGATTGTCCAGATCTCTCTGCAAGGCTTCCCCACCCTCAATGGAGTCAACAGCTCCACCCAAGTTCATGTGTGAACTTGATCCAAAAATGACTTCAAGTCCTTCATCTAAATCGTTTATGAAAAAAAATGGCCCTAAAATGGAGCCCTGGGAAACCCCACTAGTGACAGGTCACCAGCCTGATGTAACCCCATTTACAAGAACCCTCTGGGCCCAACCCATCAGCCAGCTGTTCACCCATCTTATTGTGCTTTTATCTAACTGGATTCTGATCATCTTATCCAGAAGGATACTGTGAGAGACAGGATTGAAAGCTTTACTGAAATCCAGAAAGATTACATCAACTGGCTGGGTGATCTCCTTGTAGAAGGAAACAAAGTTTGTTAGATGTGACCTTCCCCTCATGAGCCCATATTGGCTCTGACCAATGACTGCCAATGTTTTCTAGGTGTCTTTTGGTAACTCCTTGAATAATCTTATCCATAATTTTACCAGTGTCACCTGAAGTGACACTGACAGGCCTGTAATTGCCAGGATCTTCTTTCTTGCCCTTCTTGAGAACTGTGACCACATTTGACAGCTTCCAGTCAACTGAGACCTGTCCAGATTGCCAAGACCACTGGAAAAATAATTGAGAGAGATCCTGTGATGACATCAGTCAGCTCTCTGAGTACTCTGGGATCTTCTGGGTTCAGTCTCAGGCTTTGCCAGCATAACCTGCTTGTTTTTCATGGGCAGAAATAAATGAAACCTTGAAACAATGTTAATGAAACACAAGGAGTTCCATCTGAATATGAGGAAAAACCTCTTTACTGTGACGGGGTGACAGAGCCATGGCCCAAGGAGAGAGAGGCTGTGGGGTCTCCTCCTTGGGGATCCCCAGAAGCCGCCTGGACATGGTTCTGGGCAGCTTGCCCTGGGTGTCCCTGCTTGAGCAGGGGTGGCACCAGAGGCTTCCAGAGGTCTCTGCCAACCTTAGCCATCCTGTGACTTTGTAACCATTATAAAGCTGTACAAGCTCAGTATTTGTACCCAAAAGCTAAGTTGGTCCAAATGTATACAGGAGGAAGACAGTATTTTTTTTCAAATCAAGAGTGTCATTGCCTTCGTAGGCCTCTTCATATAGTCTTACAGCACGCTGCTTCTTTTTTTTAGCCAGAATATCCAGAAGCAAACAGAATCTACAGTTTGTGTTTATTTTGCCTCTATATTTCCTGTTCATTATTTTACTATTTATTTTGAATGTTTTAGCTTTTGAAGGATACAGACTTTCACCTCAATTTCTGTAAAACAGCATTTGTTACTAGGATATTTATCTAAGAAGTCTTTGCAGCTTTAAAAAGCCTGCTGCAATTAGTTTAACGTCCTGTGCTTTCTAGATCTTCTGTGGCACTTCTTGTTTTGGCAATGCTGCTCTTATGTAAGAGTGCTTTGGTGTTTAATAAAGTTACATTTTAGCTTTATCCCTTGTAATTTGTTTTTAGCTGCTCTAAAGCAGACCTCCTTTTTAAAAGTTGAAGAGAAGTGTTTTTTTTTAAAAGAAAACAGTTTTATCTTGAAATGGGGGAGCAGAATATGAAGAAAACACTTATTTTTCCCTCCTCTTGACACACACACCCTCTATTTTTTTTCCAATAAAAGTTTACTATCTTTTCCTCCAAAGCCTTCAACTCTTGTTCTTTATCAGTACTTGCATGCAGAAGTTTTGCCAACCCCCTGCTATCTTCTTTGTTTGCAGGTCTATAACCTAGAGGTCCTCTGCCTCCTGCTACTCTTGTCTGGTGTATCCAGCTCATGGATACACAATGTTGTTTACCTTGACACAAAAGAAAGGGGTGAACAAGCTTAAACTGTTACACAGGGACAAACTTCTCTCCAGTTTTCTTTTTCACAGCTTAGATGTCTTCTGTGTAGTCTTACTGAGACTCTTCCAGGCTCACTTCTCAAAGTATTCCACCTGGTGGCAAAATTCAGGAAGTGGGTAATGGAAATGATTTACACAGGCATGGGTCAAGTAGTGTGAGAACCTGTAATACAAGCCCTAATTTATTCCTGCTCCGTATTTTACAGTAGAGAGAGAAATTAAAATGTGTGTGCCTTAAATAAGTTCCATGCTTCTGGTTTTGCATTCAGAGCAAAATAAATTTGATCTCTGATGCTTTATAATTCACTAAAGACAAATAAAACGTGATACTCGGACAGTAGGACAGAGGGCCATTCTAGCAGCAAGAAGCCAGCACTGTGTATTTAGTACTTGGTTCTGTTTCATGAAAATCCCCACCTCTGCATGTACCAGTTGAGGAAAAAATGGAACAGACCGTTTTTCCAAGGAAGGTAGGCTTCCAGATAGCACCTGGAGCATCTGACTGCTTGCTTTGGAACAGATAGAAACAGTGCCTGTCAGGAGGCATCTGGAAAATGGTTTTCCATTCCAGCAGATGGAAGAAGCTCATTGGAGGTTTTTCAGCCTCGTAGTAAAGCGATCAGATGGGATCAGTATAAGGGGAGCGACTTCTACAGTTCTTCCTTCCAGTGATGGAAAAGCTGTTACTGGGCTGTCCTGAGCATTGGTCCCAGACACATTAAAAAAGTTGAGCCTCTCAATATTGGAAATGGTCAGGCAGGAGACTGCCAAATACAAATACTTTGAAATAATAATGTGTGACTTGAACTTTATTTTGCACTTGTTTGGGAAGTTCATCAAAAGGTAGTGCCCCATAGCTTAATGCCAGAGTGTTCTTTGGGTGTTTAGGAGTAGTGTCAGCCATCCCATTAAGTTGATTTTTTTGAACTTTGTTCCTTTGTTTGACCTTCAAAGCCAATGTTAAACATTATGTCAAGTATGCTTGTATACAAAGTTAATAAGACTTTTTTTTTCAGATTGAAATTTTACATTTTTGTCTGATGTCTTCTGCATATGTACAAGACCATTGCAGTTGTTGAATTTGCTTGCCACAGATTGTTTTTTGCAAGGTAATTGCAGTATACAGAAGCATTATGTTGTTACAGTGTGATATGTATATTTTTTGTTTTCTTTAGATCAACGTCAGAGTGACCACAATGGATGCAGAGTTGGAATTTGCCATCCAGCCCAATACAACAGGCAAGCAGCTCTTTGATCAGGTAACTTATACATGTCTGTGATCCTGTACAAACACATCAATTAAGTGTTGTGGTTATTGAAGCACAGTTTGATAAAGCAGAAGTGTTCTCTTGTATAGGTTTCCATGATTTTCTGTAATGATCTAAGCTAAACTGTCAATTAGCTTGAACTTTGTTGTTAATTCTAATCGAATGCACTAAATTCAAAGGAAGTTCTGCATTAAAAGATGAACAATGGGGCCTCAGCAGAATCTTGTGTGTAGCACTGCTTTAAAGCAACAGTATTTTATGTCACAATATAGTTACAACTGCAATAAAAGTGTTAGAATTACTTGTATGAGAAATACACGTAGCCTTCACTTTTGTTTGCAAATGAATGTTACACAAAAATTAAGCAAAGTTAGAATCTTTTCTTCAGGAGTTGAATCTGTAGATGCTATTTCAGCTTTGAGTGTTTGAAAAGTAATGCTGTCCTATGATCCACTTCCTTTTTTAAAAACTTGAATTTCGGAGTGGAAAGGTGCAAGTGATGGCCTTTAATGTGCTTTTGGTTTACAGTCCCATCAGCACTGCATTCTCTCTTGATGGTGGTTTTATCTTAAACCAGCTAAATGAGCTAAATTAATGATTTCTTTAAAAAGGTTGTTCTGTGTGGTGTTAGCCATCGGAACCTTGAACTGTTATTTTTTTGATCCAGGTTGTGGAGTGTCTTAGATCCTGTTGAGAATTAAAGCTTGTTGATGCCTCACTTCTTTGTTCAGTGAGGAATTAAATTACTGTATATTATCTAAGCAGAAGATGCATGCATTTAGTTAAAAATACAGAAATATTCCAAGTTATTTTTCAAAACCAGTGTACATATATCAAATATTTGGTCTAGTAGGACTGTTGCTTCTGTCCACTCTACCATAGGTGCTGAGAGTATGTAGCACTGAGCATTTTAGAGAAAGTAATGTATACTTAGTTATACATGAGCTTAAAGAGTTCTTTAATAGGTCAGTTAAATGTCTTAGTATGTAAGGCGGAGAATTTCTGTGTTTTGTAACACTGAGCCTTTTATTTTATAGTACTCTTATTTGCCATTTTTGTTAGGAACAAGTCTGATCTACCTCTACCCCCTGCTCCTTTACCTAACATGAGTAGCAGTCTGTCTGCGGCCTCAACATGGGAGTAGGCTTTGTGACTCTCTGCAAGTCATCTTGAAGAAAGGAGGCCAGATGTATGGGCAGCTGTCCTGCTTTTTGTCTAACCCCACCATTAAATAAAAAGGGTGGTATTCTGCACAGCAGCCTGAAACTGTTGCCTCTCTTTTGCCAACCTTTGCTGCTATCTTCTACCCAGCAGCTCTGGGTGGGGTGACTTTCTACTGTGTAATGTCTTGTGCCCAGGTAATCAGCTTCATCCAAATTGGGGCTTTTGCAGACAGGGAACAAAGATACAGCTGGGAGTTCTTTTTTCTATCCTGGCACGTTCCATGTTCTCTACAGTTTTGTTCCTTAACTCGCTCTGTGGCTTTTGACATCTCACAAGCTCTTACAGTCACCTTGTGGAAGTTGAAAATTAAGTCAGACAAAATCAACCAGCATGGTTTTGTGTTATGAGAAAAATATTTTCAGCATGATCCGTACGTGATTTCCACAGAGTAACATCAAGAGCTGAACTGTATTGCAAACCCAACATAGCACTTTCATACAAAAAGTATGCTATTTCTCTAGGAATTTAATAGCACTGTTATTGAGAGAATTGGTCTGCCAGGCTCATGATGAGATGGTGGACGTGACTTGTTAGCTTTTGCTTGCAGAAGACAACCTGTCCACGATTTTAGCTGTTGTCTAGTGTTACTTTGGTTTTGGTGAACAACTTGTCCTTTCTTCAGTCAATGGTTCTTTCAACTTTTTAGTTGCTGTTTTCTGGAGTTGTTGATCTGTTTCCTGTTCTTTGTGTGTTCATCTTAATCTGCTAGCATTCAGTGTTTCTGATGGCTTTCTCTTTTCTCCTCCGTTGTGAAACATAATGATGTTCTTTAATGCACAAACCAGTTTATTTTAGTGACTCCTACTCTTTCAGGAGGTGTCTTAACATATTTTTCATTAGTCTTTTTGACCATCCTGCCAGTGCTCAGGATGGTCAAGAGAAGTTCTGTCCTCTTTTTATCAACCAATTTATTATCTCTGATTTTCCTGGGAGAGAGAATCCTGGGGTGGGTGCCTTTCCAGTCTGGTGGCAGAGGTGGGAGTTGTCTTGTTCTTTCCAGTAAGGTGTTAGCACCAAGCAGCAGAACTGGTTTCCCGTAGTTTCCATTTAGGAAGAATGGGAGAGTTGTCTCCTTTATTTCAAGTTAAACCCCAGCTCTCCTTTCTGAGTATCTCAGAAACCTCAATTATGATTGATCTTTCCATGGTTGACTAAATGGAATTCCTGCTAGGTTTTCTTCATGTGAATGTTTTGATTTGCCAAAACACGTATCTGTTTTCTAGTCACTTTTCTTCTCCGAGAGTTTATTACCCGTTAGTTGTCAAGCTGTGGGATATGATGGTGGATAAATCTGTTTTACAGATGTGATGAAAATTTGCCTGAAGCTACCTAATAAATCTTCTGAGCCTGAATTATAAATCAGACTCCTAAGTTTCCCATTGCGTACTTTCCGTATCACACCACTGGTGTGTACAAGTGCTTATATTATCATGTTACAAAGTTTCAGAAATCCTTTTCTTTGAGCTGAGAGGCAGCGACAGACCGTCCTTTTCCTTATTTCCTGAGGTAGAACAAGCTCATGTGTAAGCTGTGTTCAGTATTGACTTACAAGCACGCGTAACTTTGCAGAAGGCAACCTGTGTGTTTTGAATAATGTGCAATGTGCTTCTCAGCTGAAGGGCAGTGGCTAGCAGTGAGAGTGAAATGTTTTGACAGGAGCATAAGCACTTGTCTCATGCCTTATGGGCAGAGCTGTTCAACATCTGCAGTTCTTACTGACTGATGTTGCAGCTCAGAGTGCTGAGTAGGTACTGAGGGTTGACTTGGACAGCTGCAAAGTAAAGAGCATTTGGAGTCATCTGCTGAAGCCGTAAGTAGTTTAATCAGCATCACACCAGAGATCTGTGCCAAAAGAAGCAGCAGGATGCCAGATTCAAATGAGGACAATAGCAGAAACATAAACTTGCTCAGTTGTTCCAAAGCAGGAACATAATGTAGGAATTTTCAAGCAAATAATTGTTCACTAAAGAATCAGTTTGGATCCATGAGCGTTGTCCGTTCTGTGCCTTGATGGAGCTTGAAGGTGGAAGGGTAGATGATGGAATAATAAAGGTGCACTTGAGTGACTGTTAAGTAGTAATACACACGTTCAAGGGATCAGAAGTAAGTTTGCACAGCAGTCTTAATTATGACATTCTTCTAATTTTCCAAATCTTAATTTTGCAACCCGCTAGTACTACTTAAAAGTGGAGGAGGATCTATGTGTAAAATTCTATTTACTTCATATGCATCTGAATGCTTCCATAAAACAGCCTTCAGTAAACCAGCTTGCCAGCATGGTCCAGCCTGAGAACATACGTAAGTACTGCCATACCGCATCTTTTGGAGCCAGAGTTTACAGTTTTTTTTTTTAATAATCTTTGCTGGACCTTTCTGATTGATTGCTTACTGAATCCATGTGTACTCTCACTATGCAAAAGACTTGCAAGATAGTTCCACAGTTTTATTATATGCTGTGCAGTAAAAGTGCTTCTTTTTGTTTGCTTTGAACCTGCTATTTAATGATTCAGTTGATTCTCATGATGTAAGAATTATTAGAAATAATGAATAATCATTCTTTATTTTCCTTCTACCTGCCATGTGAGTTTTAAAGACACACATCGTATTTCCCCCCTTCCTCATTTCTCTGTCTGTAGCTTTAGTTCTGGTCTCGTCTATGCTGAAAATGTTCCATATCACTGATCGTTCCTTTTAACATTTCTGAAACATTTCCAGTGCTGAAACATCATTTTATAAAGTGACACGACCAGTCTGTATGTAGTATTAGAGATGTGGGAAGACCACAGACCTGTATAATAGCATGATGTCATTGGAGCCTTTTTCTTTTGCAACAAGTACTCTGTTCACAAGATTAAAATTGTTGTGTTCAGTTCACAGTATTTTAGTTCTATTAAATATCATATTTTACTGAAGTTCATCTTTTTTCCCCATTGTTCATTCAGAGATCTTTATGGAAGGTTTTCTACAGCAAATTTTGTCACATCAATTTCTTGTTGTTGTTGTTGGATCACCTATGAAGTCTTGCAGGACTTCCCTAGTGGTTGCACTACAAGTAATCAGTGTCTATTGCTGGAATTGGTTATTTCTTTTTAACTCATTTATCCATAAAAAACCTTCCCTTTATTCAAGGACATTTTGTTTCTTTAATAGCCATTGGTGATAGCCTGATCAGAAATCTTACAGGAAATCCACATACAATTTATCAGCCAGATTATTCTTATCCCTTTTATCATTAACTCAGAAGATCTCAAAAATATCTGAAGGAGGTGATGCATCCTCTTTACATCATACTTGTCCCTAAGTATTATTCTTTACTATAATTTCACCGATTATCTTTTATTGAAGTGGACCTACTTGTCTGTAGGTCTGCAGATCACTTCCCAGACCTGATTTCAAAGATCAGGGTCCTCGTTTGCTGCCTCTTATTCCTTAGGTGTTGAGGATGATACATGCAGTAAGCTGCACACTCCAGCTGGTAGTTCAGCAACATGGTGTTAGAGTTTATGTAGAACATGTTTTGCTCCTTTTTTTTATGTTAAACACTTAATTGTATTTCAATTTGAGATGGTTTATATAGCTCAACCATAAAAAATTCCTGCTGTACAGATTACTGATGATTCTGGGTCACTTATCTTTAGGTGGTAAAAACCGTTGGTCTTCGTGAAGTCTGGTTTTTTGGGCTACAGTATGTGGACAGCAAAGGCTACTCAACTTGGCTGAAGCTAAATAAAAAGGTAATAATTTCCTGACACTTTAGCAAATGTGTAGTTATAAACAGGCTTTTATAAGACTTGATGCTTTGTTGTGAGTGAGATATCTGGCTTCAGATTTAGCCAAGAAGTTGTTTCTCATTTGCTTTAAATTACAAAATGCGGTCTTAAGTTTGATTAGTTAGAAAGGAACAGAATCGTATTGCAAAACTACATCAACAGTTAATTTGTGGATGATTGGAAGTCACTTTCTGTGTTTCTAGGACCACGGTGATGTATGCGTTCAGAAAACTTCCATTCATATGACTGTCTTGTTTTCAGGTGGCAAAATACAATAGAATAAATGTTCATAGTTTATAAGTATTTAAGCTTCAGAAATTTGCATGTAGCTATAGATTTTTGAGCAAGGCACCAATAGTAGGTTCCTAACCTTCCACTTAGGTATCTAAAATCCAACACGCAAACTGTGGGATCATTTTTATTTTGTTTTCCCCAACGGCACGGAACTGCCAGGTATTGGGAACCAGATCGTTTTATTTTAAATTTTATCTATGGTTTGGTTGTCGCTTTTTAATATTGGTTGTCACTTTTTAATATTAAAATTATTTAGTATTAATTAATGGCACTGCTGAATAAAGGGATTCTTTGAGTTAAGTTTAATCAAGAATATGTTCGTTGAATTTTAGGAAATAATTTGGGATTTTTTTTTAGGACTAGGTCCTACTGCTTTTATATAATCTTTACTTCTCCTCTGTGATAAGTCTACTGAGTTTAACCACCAAAGCTGTCTCCTGCAGATTAATATCTATATCTTGTTTTGTGCAATAAAGATTATACTGCTACAAACATTTTGTTAGTCCTAATGGCAGAACTACATTATCTGATGTATCATGCAGTTAAAAATACATAAAAAGTTACTCTATAAAAGGTCTGTAGTAAGTCAAATTGCTTATGCAGGAGCAGCAAGGGTGTACTAACTTCTTTAACTTCAGCTAAGGTAGGGAATTGCCTTTTAATCACAGAACAGATGTACAAATATGGTTTTATTATGGCAAGAATGGAACTAATCGTTGGTGAGTTTAAAGTGAAATACAGTATATGTAAATCAGAGCTCTATGGGCAAGAATGAAAGCAAGCAAAAGATGTAAAATTAACATCTGAAATGTAATGCTTAAGCTGCCTGAGGTACGTGATTAAATGGTTGTTATTTATAACTTTTGGTGCTTCCTATGAGTTGAGCAAACAAACATGATTTCATGCATAGTGAAGTTCTAAAAGGACTGCTTGTGCACATAAAATTAAATACATGATAAAGTGCTTTTATAGGTGAGATGTCTGAGATTTATTCTCGATGCACCTTTTAATAATCACAGTACTCACTGCTAGGATTACTGTAACTGTTGATTTTTTGTTTTAGTCATAGTGAGTTCTGAGGGTTGAGCTCAAATAAAACAGGAGACCTATTTTTCATATAGAGATTTGAAAAATAACATCTTGAAGTAGACAGCTGTTTAAAACTTGTAAGCTGACCACATCTGCTCTTCACCCAAATGCTGATAAGGCTTATACATAAGTTCTAGGAAAATGTGATGAGTAGAATTGTGGTTTTTCCATTGGCACAAAGCTTATGTGCTTAGTTCAGTAGTTCAAAGACTTCTTGTAAAAGAATCCAGCTTTACACTTAATGTGCAGTAGTTCTTGCTAAAGAAATCTTATTAAACCTGTTTTGATATTTACTGCAGTTCATCCATGGATATAGCTTCAGGTTTTTTGTTATGTATTTACAACTTGTTCTCCAGATCTTTATTGTGATAAATACACTCGGGTAGACAAGAAGCTCTCACACAGTCTTTGAATAATGTTTCAAAATTGTCTGATTTATGCAAATTGGTGTACTTGATTCAGTGCCCTGTGAATCTTCAGTGAGTTGTACTGTGGGCTTGTCAAGAAGTTCTGGATTTCAGTGCGCAGGAGCTTACAGCCAAGCTATTTGTATTTGATATAGCACTTAGTGCTCTTTTTGTTTTCATTTACTTTATTTTTCCTCCCTTAGGTAACACAGCAGGATGTAAGGAAAGAGAATCCTTTGCAGTTCAAGTTCAGGGCCAAGTTTTTTCCAGAAGATGTATCTGAAGAGTTAATTCAAGAAATAACACAGAGACTTTTCTTCCTGCAAGTCAAAGAAGCTATCTTAAATGATGAGATATATTGTCCACCAGAAACTGCAGTTCTTCTGGCTTCTTACGCTGTGCAGTCCAAATATGGAGATTACAATAAGGAGATACATAAACTAGGCTACCTAGCCAATGACAGACTCCTCCCTCAGCGGTGAGACAGACCATAAATATATGCTTTTGCATCATCTGCTGTATATGAACTTGCAGCGCACTTGTTATTGTAAAATATTAAGTGAAAATGTGCATTTAATGGTAACTTTCTTAAAGAGATACATGTTGTAGTAGTAGAATTTAGGAGGAAATGATATCCTGTTTCTGATTGTGATGCCTGCCTGTGAATATTGGATTGCTTGTGTACAACACAAATTCAAATGCTTAGGATGCTCCTTTTCAGTAGACAAATGTTCAGGTGATTTCCCAGCATGTTTTCAACCAATAGTGTGGCAGTTTGCACTGAGTGAACACATCTTTTGTATTCATTCTAACATTATTCCTGTTTTGCCTCCTGTCACCAGAGATTTGCCAGAAAGCTAACAGGTACATAATTAAGGTACTTCAGAACAATGTAATGACAAAAATATTTGTTTCCACAAGTAGACTAGCATTGTAAAATTTTACTGAGAAAGGTGAGAAGACCTTCAGTTCTTCTTAACTATAGAGTTGTGCAGTATTTTGACCAGTGAATATACTTCTTGGCTCAAAAGTAATGAGTTGGGTAGCAACAAGACAGAAATTCCTTGATTTCTCTTTTTGTCAGAGCAGTACTTGCATACCTGCTAGCCGTGCTTCTTTAGGAGCATGTGAAGAAATAGTGGAGGGGACCAAATGTTGAGATGGCTGTTTATTTAGACAGAGTTGCAAAATGAATGAGAGAGGTCCTATAATAGAAGTACTGTATCAGTATATTCTGCATCAATCTCTTTATTCCTTATTGTAGTTCCCTAAAAATGTAGGGAAAAGTAGTAAACTGTTCTTTTTCTGAGTAAAGAGAAAGGAAGGAAAAATAACTATTCTGACTTCTTTTAGTAAGAATGTCTTAGTTTCTTTTTATTTAATACACCTTAAAAATAATTTCTCTAAAGAATGCTTGAGAAGCTAGCCACATAGAGTAAAAGCATAAAAAGTCACCATACACTTTTGATTTCTTACTGCAGTAGTACATTGCAAGTTCTAGGTAGGTCAAAATATATCTCCATCATTGCAGCCTGCTGTAGTTCTCTAAAAATCAAATTTCTGAAACTGCTTCACTACTGATTTTAATGTTTTTGTTTTGTTTTTAAAAAAACACAACATAGCCTGCTGACTTGTTTTAATGTGCTATGTTTTCTTCCAAATGACAGCAGAATGAAAGCTTGAATGTGTCTGGGAATATATAGAGATTAATTTGTGGCATTGTTGTATGAGGATTTTATAGGCTTGTTTTGGGGCATTCCAAACGTTACGCTTTATGGCTTTATTGAAAGTTGAGATATGCCATGCTGTCACTTTTATAATTCAAAGAGTATATTATACAATGAAAAAAGAAGTGAATTCACACTGTTTTAAACTGCATATTTTTCGAAATTTGAAACTTCTGGGTCTGGGTTAAAGGTGAGTATATAGGAAGTAATGTTTAAACTTAATTAAAGCATGTGTTATTCCACAAGGTTGTTTTTTTTTTTTTTAAAAAATAATAATGGTAGCCAGTGTAATTTAATAACAATTTCTATTCACAGTGTATTAGAACAGCACAAACTGACAAAAGAACAGTGGGAAGAAAGAATACAGAACTGGCATGAAGAGCACAGGGGAATGCTAAGGTAATTGCTTAAATGTTCCTAGACCTTTTAGGACTTTATTTAATTAGAATGTATTTTATGAGGTGTTATTTTTTCTTGGAAACGTCTTTCTTATTCTCTTCTGGCTGGTATAGCCAGTTGTCAAAAACTTCCATGAAATCTTAGGTGAGAGTTGAGTTTCCAGTTGGATTATTGGTTACCTACATGATTTCTGATAAGGCTGTCAACTGCTTTTGTCTGCAGTCGCCTACCTCTAAAATATTAGTGTTTTGTTAGTCCACAGGCTGAAAACACAGAGTACAGTGATTTAAACTGTATTTGAGTATTAGGGTGTCCACCTCTACAAGTACCTAAATCAATGTACATGTGAATTTCAAGGAAGAGAGGTTTGATGCCTACCTAAATCTCACACTAGTTACTCTGCAGTTCCCTTATTCTTACAGTGTATTTTTGATTTGTCCACACTTACCTGTTTACATTTGTTATTCCTCTTTTCATCAGGGAAGATTCTATGATGGAATACCTTAAGATAGCACAAGATTTGGAAATGTATGGAGTCAACTACTTTGAAATAAAGAATAAAAAAGGAACTGAGTTGTGGTTAGGAGTTGATGCTTTGGGTTTGAATATTTATGAACACGATGACAAGTAAGTGGCTAATACTCATTTTCTATTCTGTCCTTGGAGATGCTACCTGAGATTATACAAAAAACACCTTACTGTGTTTCAGGAACATCAGCAAAATAGATTCCCAAAGACCTTCTTTCTAATCTATGTAAAAGATAGAAATTAACTGCTGAAATATTTGAATTTTACAGAAGAAATAGCAATTGAAAAGAAGGGAACAGCAGAACAGTTCTGTGTAAACCTACATCCATATTTAGCAACGTAACTTCATGATAGAGCATTTTTATATGGGTTCCTTCTGTACTTCTCACTCTCTCAAGTCTTCCTTTTCAGTCAGAATGAAAAGGACACTGAGAAGCTGAGCAATATGTCTGAGAAACATTTTGCAAGAACAGCTATTAGGATTAGAGCTGTTAGATACCAAAGTTTTTCATACTCTAAAAGCAAAACCTTTTAGACGTCAGGGAAAATAGATGGATCTTGGATCCTGATAAAGAGATAAAATTATTTTGTATTTGAAGAGGGATAAAGCTAAAATGTACGAAACTTAAGAGTCTTAAAACAGAAGAACAGACTCATTCTTTTATTTCTTTCCAGACACTTCTATTATTAGAATCTGATGTTAACAGTACTTCCACAGTGATTTGAAGTAAAACATGATGTATCAACACCAGATAAGAGCTGTCAGCTGAACTGTAATTTCATGCTCTCTGATGTATATACTTCCTAACAAAATTCTGCAAGCCTTAATTGCCATTAGATGGCAACATAACTCCTGAAAGATGAAGAAAATAGTCAGGCAATGTTCAGATCAGGTTGAATAATCAGCTAATTTTTGGTATTATTTTACTCCTGATAGTTAGCAATCAAACGTTTTAAACATTTGTATTTAATATAAACTGGGAAAAAAAAAACCTTTTTGTGCCCATGGAGAACAATACTTAGTTATGCAGTTGGTGCAAAGCATTGGAACTGTTCCGGAACTTAATTCTACTTAAAACGCAAGTGGATGAAATTCAGTTTGAACTTTGGGAATGTAAGAACACGCACGTATCTTACAGCTGAGTTTAAAACAAAGTACAGCCTTCCTGAAGGCTAATCTAATTTCAGCCTTTGGGATGTCAGACTTCTCTAAGGGTATATACTCATCGATATAGTTACCCTTCTTACAGAAGGAAAAATTATCACTGACTTATAAAGAATCAGTGTGTGATTGTGCTGTGTAGCATGTATTTAACGATAGTAGAAAAAGTCACCATTTGAAATTTCTGAATTCCTCCTGTTGAAGTGCTGCATTAATATGAAACATTAATTTGATGGGCACGTAGTAGTATATGGAGTTGTCTACCAAAATGTCCTTAAACTGTTGTGCATGTGATTGTGTAGCAGTCAAAACAGTACAAAATTAAGTCTTAAGCATTAGTGGATATAAATTAAATACACTTCTTTTAATGAGAACTTTTTCTCTTTGAAGGTTGACACCCAAGATTGGTTTTCCATGGAGTGAAATAAGAAACATCTCTTTTAATGACAAAAAGTTTGTCATAAAGCCAATTGACAAAAAGGCCCCCGTAAGTACTCTGTAGAATACTATGCCTTTGTATATCAAGAGTTTTAAGCCTTAAGGCACCTGCTCTGGCACTGTGGTATGAGTAAATATTTGTATGGCATTTATTTTTCATATTGGTAAAATAGTAATCAAAACCAAGTTTTAATTGTGAAGTATGGTATGCTTATTTTCCCTTTCCTCATTCTGGCTGACATTCTGGTAAGACTTTTTCTTTTTCTCCTCCTTTTCCTTTTTAAACCAACTAATGTTTTGTGATGAATTGAAAAGCTGTAGTGTAGCACGCTAAACTCCCTGTATCCCCTCTGTTTTTTTTTAACTTGTATTATGGTAGAATCTTTCATGAAACTCTCTGGGGCAAAGCAGTAAGTTAACTTACTATATTGAAACAGAGTAGAGAATAGCCTTACATTTAGAAGTTTAAATAAATTAATGTTGGGTAAAATAGCTAACCTCTATGTAGAGGAAACCAGATGGGATTTTGAATTTATCTTGCAGATTCCTTGCAGTAACTAGGTTTATAGACTTAATGTGTTGAATTGCTCACAGGAGAAATGTCAAAATGTTTGTAAATTTAAATTTAACAAATGCAGGTCTGCAGTGATACTTCGAGTCTCATCACAACTGAGTGTTTAGATTAATGGATATGCTGCAATTATTTTTATAGGATTTTGTTTTTTATGCACCTCGTCTAAGAATTAACAAGCGGATTTTGGCACTGTGTATGGGAAATCATGAATTGTACATGAGGAGGAGGAAACCTGATACAATTGAAGTGCAACAGATGAAGGCCCAAGCTAGAGAGGAGAAACATCAGAAACAATTGGAAAGGTAATTAACAAACTTTCATGAAACTGAAGAAAAATTCTTCTGTCCTTCTAAGAAAACTGAGTCATAGAATATCAGGCATCCTAGCATTTTAGAAAAGACGTTTGCTTTTCTTCCTGTAACATGGTTCACCTGTCTTAATAGAAAGCTGTATCCTTGTTGAGCTTTCAGCATAGTAATAGTAGCTGTACCGTTGTTTCTCATTAAGTCTTTTTGTGAAACAGTTTTAAGTCTCCATCGCTTGATTCTTAGGGACTTTTATACTCTACAGGTGAATCATTAAAGCAAGTTCAGTGAAGAAAATCGTGATTTACCTTTTGTATACTCTAAAAAATAAAGACAATTGTTATTTCTAGTCCAGATGAAACATCAGTTGTGTAAAAAATGTAACTGTAGCTTTGGATTTATGTGGTTGAGCCATAACCAATGTTGCTAAGCAATTCTTGTTCCTAAATTATTTTTCTGTACAGCATGTTGAAATAATGAAACTTGGTTCCTCTGTTTGCATTGTAAAATGAATTCAAAGTATTTAGAATTTTGTACTTCTGTTCTAGCTGAGTAAACTAAAATAATATGCTACCAGAATCCTAAGACTAGAATTTAATCTGCTTGATGTTAAAAAACAAAACAAACAAACAAAAAACAAAACAAAACACTTGTATTATTTTCAGGGCACAACTAGAAAATGAGAAGAAGAAAAGGGAGATAGCAGAAAAGGAAAAAGAAAGAATAGAGCGTGAAAAGGAAGAATTAATGGAACGCTTAAGACAAATTGAAGAGCAAACAATGAAAGCTCAGAAAGGTGAGCTCTCACTGGTCCTGGATTTCTTATAGCTGATGACACTGTTTAGTTCATTTGGGTAGTGAGGTTCCGCAGTTCTCTTGGTGTGTTTTTCTGTGTTTTTTTTTTTTTCCAACTTACTAAAATAACAGCAAAACTTAATGCTGTGTTTGTGATTTAAGAACAGCTGTTCTTCTTTTCAATGTTAAAAGTTGAAAGTTGGGGTGTGTGGGTATGTGTGTGCATCATATGAAAGCAATTTCTGATTTTAGCAAGAGTGGTTTTTTAATAAAATGGAAGTTAATGAGTATACAGTTCAACTCAAACCTGTGAAGTACTTGACATGCTGAAAACCTGAGGCTGGAGGGGGGCTCTGAAGATTCAAAGTAATTCATCTAGGATTTTGTTGAATATAACTTCTCATTTGAAAGTTCCTTAGCCTTTTGTTTTCCCATTCCCGTGTAAGATTTGAGAATTTTAAAAACTAAATTTTTGTCAGATTTTAGTGAATAAGCTATATTTAGTGAATAATCATGGTTCTTTGTGTTGAACTACTCTGTACAGTCCATGCCTCAGCTGCTTTTCACTCGCTCCTTTCCGTACTCTTTTTTTCTGCTTCAGTTTTGGTTAATATTCATAGAAGTTCTGTTCTTCCCTCTTCTGGTCACAAGTCGTGTCTTCAGGTGTGATAAGGGGAATCTCTGGCTACATCTATGCAAATAAATGGCATATCCCTGGCACTGTTTTCTAGCTCTACCTCTGTACTTTTTAATATTTCAGTGTAGAACAGGGTGGACACACCCAGACAGCTGACATCCCAGCTGGGCTTTGGAATTGTTCAAAGGAGAGGTTTTTAGCCCAGGACATCACAGTGTCAGGGTGACTGTGAAGATTTAATTGTGCGGATAGTGAGTTCCAGTGTTTGGTAGCATCTCCTGCTGCTGTTTAGCCTGGTATCATGGAAGTTACCATCAGCAGCAGCATGGTGAGCAGTTCGCCTGACTGTCATATTATTGTCTCTCCATCACTAAATCAACTGCTGACATCAGGTGTTTGTTCTTCTGCTAGGGAAAAAAAACACAGGCACATTTTCAGTAAACAACAGTGAGTAGCTAGTACATCTTACAAGTCCTTGAAAGATGTGTATACGTTTGTAACTTGGCTAAACCTAGAAACTTTTCACCAGGCACCGAAAAGGCACTTCTGTTGATGTAAAGGCTGTCCTCTGCGAATTCCAGCCCTTGCTTAAAATCATGAGTAAGACAGAGCTGCTCTGAGAGAAGATTGAAACCTTTTTATTCTGTGGGCTTCGTGTTTTGGATTTTTTGATGATCTGAGGAAATAAGTTTTATGTTTCCTCTATTAAAAAAAATAAAAATAAATCACATGTTTGGGTCTAAATTTTAAATGAACAAAAAAGCAATCCTAGGCAGAATGTTTGGCAGGGGAAATGTCAGCTGAAATATTTTTCATGAAAGTATAGACATCAGGGAACCTTGAAAATAAGCAGTGTTTCCAGAGCTACTCTGACTTGGTGATCATATTCTAATTGTTGCATTTCCAAAGACAGGACATCAGGATTGGTGCTAAGCATGTCACAACCATTAATTTCTGGAGAACTTGACAGAAATCACACTGTAGCTTAGAGTTCTTGAGAGCTGTGTTACTGAATAAAACTTAGGAAGTTTAACTTTGTTCTTAGTTTGTCTATGTCATTCAGGGACAGGAATCAGAATAGGATTTTTTTCATCTCAAATTGTTTCATTATATTGAGTGAAACAGTATACTTGATCTTCATTTTAATAAAGAAAAATTAATGTTCTTGCTAAGTTAGAAATTGTTCTAACACACTTCATTTGGAAATACCTTTAGTTGTAAATTACTTACAATAGAAATCCCTTGTTAGTATTTCTTTTAACGTGCATGTTACTAGGAAAACTGTTCTGTAGGAAAGAGTATAAATGTGTAACTGTCAAAGAAACTAGTACGAAAAAACAATTCATTGATTCTGAACAAATTATAGTCTGTTTTCTGATACAGTGCATAATGGTCACGTGGTAGTAGTTATTAGCCTTCTTTTCCTATATGGACTAGTGTTTATGTGAATGGTGCCTTTGTTCTGTAGTTGATACGGTACTTAAGCATTTTCCATCTTCACTGGAAGACTTCATCCTTTTGAATAGTGTTTTAAACATTCATGCATTTTATTTAATTTTATAAGTACTGCATTTGTGCAACTCCACATATTTGTAATGCCATACCCCTGATTCTGGCCTTCAAATTTGGATTATCGGAAAAAAACAAGTTCCCTGTGCAAATCTTCCTTTGAAATTACAGAAGTGGTAGATTGTTTCTTCCTATTTCTCTTATATCATGGTTTTGCCCATTAGCTTGTAATGTTTTGCTAATCGGGCAGCTAGACAGCTATTATCCCTTCTTTGATTTAAGTTTTTCCTCTTTGCATCTTTTTGAAGTTAGCTCTGTTCTCTGACCTTTCCAATGAGTCATGTTGGAGATGCATGTCTAAATTGTCAGTTGCAGTTATTGTTTGAAGCATTTTAATAGAGCAGGTGATTTTCTGACTTGTTTTATGGTAACAGGATGATTTATTGTATATAAAAACTTCTCACATAATTGAGAGGGAGTATACACTTAGTGACAGAACTAAATTAATAAAGATGAGTTGATACTTTTCTGAAACATTGGGCTGTCAGTCAAGTGAGATGAAATATATCCAACATACGTTTCAAAAGGGGAGAATAAAAATCAGACTTGGAGTGTAGCTCAGGGGAACATGATAACTCTTCTTGGCTCAAATCAGGCTAACTTGAGGCAGCCTTGTAAATCTTTGTCAATTTTCCACCTTTATTTTGAGTATATTTTGGCTGTTATCTGTGTTACATATGAGTAGGAGTTAAGTAACGATGTATTGTCTGCAAACTTTCCCTACCACAGAGCTAGAGGAGCAGACTAGAAGAGCTCTAGAACTGGATCAAGAACGAAAGCGTGCAAAAGAAGAAGCAGAGCGCCTGGAAAAAGAGCGTCGAGCAGCTGAAGAAGCTAAAGCTGCTCTAGCCAAGCAGGCAGCTGATCAGATGAAGAACCAGGAGCAACTAGTAAGAATCTTTAACCCTACATTAAAGAAATGGAAAAACATAGTTGGAAATCTAGACTTTGGATTTGGTTGCATCTATTTTGTAAAATGGACAAGTATGTGAAATGCTCTATGCTTTGTTACAGATTGTTGTGGGACATAGTATAAAAAATAATAAAACCCTTATGCTCGATTTTGCTCTTTGCAGCAGTATCTTCTTATATTCTGTGCTAGATGGCTTCTGTTCAAAGATTTGCACGTACTGAGAGGCACAAATTTTAGGAGAGTATTTCTCAACTATAAAACGGCTTTTGGTCTTCCAAGTCAGCACACAATGCTGAAGGCAAGATGTAGCTTGAGAGAGCTGAGATTGTGATCCAGAGTCATCAGATTTTTGGTGGAACTTTTAAAGCTGTATTAAACTGAAACAATGCCAAATGGTAATTTGTACCTGCAGCTCTTTATTTCCCAACAAGTTTGGAAGTGCAGCAGACATACATGTATGTGTGTATATATATGTATATGTGTGCATGTCTCTGGACTTATTTCTATCAGGCAAGATTACTGCTTCTCTCCCTCTGTCATGTATATTTAAAATTTCTGTTTTGAATAAACAGAAGTGATGGATAACTGCTGTGATCCAACTTGAAAATAGTCAAAGGCAGAACCAAAATAGTATTGAACTAATTTTTTTTGTTTGTTTTTGTTTCAGGCAGCAGAACTTGCTGAATTCACTGCCAAGATTGCACTTCTAGAGGAGGCCAAGAAAAAAAAAGAAGAGGAAGCCTCAGAATGGCAACACAAAGTAATGAGCTCATGCTGTGTGAAGTCAGAACTTCAAAGAAACTAAGGGAGATGAGTGCAGGAATACCAGTGGAAGTCCGTGGGGTTGAGTCTTACTCCCTTAGGCTTTAGAGAAGCTTTTCTTAAAGGTTTTTGTTCTCTAGTCTTTTGAAGCCAGCTTGACTTTAGAAGTCATCTCTTAATAGTAGATAGACATGAAGGGGGAGAGGGGGAATTCTCATCGCAAAGGTGTGATCAAAGATTTGAAATGGCTTCCGTACGTGTGGTTATGGGATAGGTTGCATCTTTGTGCTGGAAAAGAAACACGTCAAGAGAGGTATAAAAAAAAAAACATGAGTGGTGGTGAAAAAGAGGAAACAGAATTAGAACAAAGGCACATAAAATGTAATGAGACCATCATTTAAATAAAAACTAAATTCTCAGCACTGGTGAGGCCACGCCTTGAGTGCTGGGTCCAGTTCTGGGCTCCCCAGGACCAGAGGGACCTGGGCACACTGGAGAGAGCCCAGCACAGGGCCACCAGGTTGGTGAAGGCACTGGAGCATCTCTGCTGTGAGCAGAGGCTGGGAGAGCTGGGGCTGCTCAGCCCAGAGAAGAGGAGTCTCAGGGGGATCTCATCCCTGTCCCTACATCCCTGAAGGGAGGGTGCAGAGAGGCCGGAGCCAGGCTCTGCTCAGTGGTGCCCAGTGCCAGGACAGGAGGCCATGGGCACAGCCGGGCACCCAGGAGGCTCCCTCTGAGCACCAGGCAGCACTTCTGTGCTGGGCGGGTGACGGAGCCCTGGGACAGGCTGACAGAGAGGCTGTGGGGTCTCCTCCTTGGGGGTCTCCAAAAGCCGCCTGGATGTGGTCCTGGGCAGCCTGCTCCGGGTGTCCCTGCTTGAGCAGGAGGTTTGGACTAGATGGCCTCCAGGGGTCCCTGCCAATCCTTATTCTGTGATTCTGTGAAAATATTTCTTCACAATTTGTAATTGACTATGGAATGTGCATACTAGCTGTATACACAGGTTCAGAAAGTGATTGAACAATTTCTTATTAAAGTTCTGGTTGTATATGAAATTCAAGGACATCACCTTTGTTTAGGAAGTCCCTGAGACTCAAATTTCTGGAGGCTGTAAAAGATGGAAAGTAATCAATATACTGCCCTCTCTGACTCTTCTCTCACTCTTCTATGGCTACTGCTGGAAATGGGTGGACTAAATGGGCCTACAGTATAGCTGGTTTTAGTCATTACCTCTTTTACCTTGTTTTTTAACAGCTTTCAGCATCTAGGCTTTTCCTGTGTCATTTATAGATGCGGTTTCCATGTATCTAAAGCCATCTCAAATACTTCTTTCTAATTTTCTGATTATTTGTAAATCAGTTTTAAAGATGTTAAGTGTTGTTTGCTTTATTTAGGCTTTTGCAGCCCAGGAGGACTTGGAAAAGACCAAAGAAGAACTGAAATCTGTGATGTCTGCTCCTCCTCCACCTCCTCCCCCACCAGTTATTCCTCCAACAGAGAACGAACACGATGAGCATGATGAGAACAATGCTGAAGCCAGTGCAGAGCTGTCTTCTGATGGTGTCATGAATCACAGGAGTGAGGAAGAACGGGTAACAGAAACACAGAAAAATGAACGTGTTAAGAAACAACTCCAGGTAATGAAGACTTACAGTTGCATCGACATAATTCAGGCTTTGGGTTTTTATTCTTTGCTTGTCAAAAATCTCATTGAAGTTAAGAAAATACCCTTATCACTTACTTTGTTTTATTACTATTTAACCAATGTCCTTCATAGTGCTCTAGCAGCAGAAGAAAGGGGAAGGCTGGATGGAAGATTATGCTTTATAGCTTAGAAGTATTACTATGTTTTCACATTGGACAGTAAAGATTTCTAGTCATTATTATGATGCCCAGGACACTGAATGCTAAAACATAACACTTTCCTTCTTAAATTACTGAAATTAAGTAGTATGAACAGATGCTTGCTTCATAGTGTTTGGGTTTATTTGCAGTTGCTCAGACTTCGTAAGTGCAAAAACTGAAATATGCCCATTTAGGATGAATCTTAATTCCCTGAAGAAGAGCATTTACTTGTAGGCTAGCCTACCTCTAAAAGCATCTCTCAAAGTACAATAATCTAATATCAGTGGTAACAATTTGCTGTGTTAAGAAATCTCTGTTTGGAGAGGAAATAAATGAGAAGTTGCTTCTTTTTTTGGCAGCAATATCTTAGTAGTGTGATTCGGTAATTTTTATTTTCTGCTTGAACAGTCACTGACAGAATCAGGAGGATGACTGTGCTGCCTTTAGTTAGGCAGAAATAGAAATAAGATCATTCTCCTGCCTTTTCCTGCTGGTCCCTCTTTTCTTAGATGTTAGGGTATGAGGCTTTTTTTTTTTTTTACTTTGACGCTCACGCTTCTATAAGGAAAGAATCCTGTGTCGCTGCTGCTTTTCTCTTCCTTCTGCAGTCTGATAGACCTCCCAGCTTCTGTTACTGAACATTACTGAAAGTATTTCATTAGTTGGCATTCAAGAAATTCCAAGCTGCAAAATAGATGTTATCAGAAATTCCAGAATCATTAAAAGATTAGTTAAAGCACTCAAATGCAAATATTTTATTCAACAGGCTTTAAGTTCTGAGTTGGCTCAAGCCAGAGACGAAACCAAGAAAACACAAAATGATGTTCTTCATGCTGAGAATGTTAAAGCAGGCCGTGATAAGTACAAGACACTTCGACAAATCCGACAAGGCAATACAAAGCAGCGTATCGATGAGTTTGAAGCAATGTGAGAGCTGTTATTTTGCATATATGTTCCTCGTAAAGCTGAACCACCAGCAGAGATAAAAGCAGGGCTTTACATATTTGATGGATTGCACCCCACTTTGCCAAAGCACTTAATACCAGTGTGACTGCAGTGGTCAGAAGACAAATTTATGGGAAGCTATTCAACAGTAAGGCAGTCTGTCATCCTAACTTCTGCGGGGGGAGGATGTGGAGAATAATAGCATTTTTTCCCCCCATCATGTCTTCAGTTTTATTGTTTTGTAGTTTTTTCTTTGAAAACTGATGTGAAGTATATACTGACTGACAAGTGTACATACTGCTTAAACCTTAAGAAATAGAAAGAATAATGGAGCCGAACCTAAACTGGATAGGTACTACTGTTTCAGTATGATGAAGTTTTGAAATCACATTTTTCAATGTAGCTACACCACTAAGAGTTTAATATCACTGACTTCCAGTTTCCTTTTTTCTTTTTTTCCCCCTCCCAAGTCAAGTTCTTTGGTGTTTCATGTCCTGTCATCATTGATGGTTTTCTTTGCCTACCTGTTCACAAAGGTCTGGATGGCAGGTGGTAGTTCCAGGAGATGTTTTTTTAAATGGAACACTACCTGTGGGCAGCACATGGCTGCGAATAGGCTTGAATAAGTATTGCTTTGCCTAGGTGATTATTTTAGACGCGCAAAATGTTCTAACGCAGCAAAATAAAATTTAAAAAAAAAAAAGCTTTGTAAGCTATTTGCTTGTAATTATTTTATTTGCAGTAGGGAGACCTGGACCTTTCTGGCAAGGGAGCATATGAAAACATCAGTCCCAGGGAGGGGACAGTATCCTACCTCACTACTACATACATGATGACTGGTCCTTCAAACACCAGGGAAAAAGCTCTGTTCAAACTGACTGTCTCTATTCAGTAATATCACAAATGCTAGGAGCCCCCACTCCTAGGATTTCCTTTGAATTCAAGAAGGATTTATAGTGCTAAATGCTATTTAACTGCCTTTTGTTGAGTTTAAATTGTAAAAGCATCTTACGTTTTTTAAAGCTGGAACCTGTCACTGGTATACTATCTTCTGGGAGGGGTGTAGAAGGTGCTTAATAGTTAATCTGGTTTTAGGTTTCCAAATAAAAATGAAAGTTCCCAGAGTTGGAGTAAAAGTATCTGTAGCTTCAGTTCTCATTGAAGCTGTTGTAATTGTCATATCTGATGTCAATCATGAAGTCCTTTCTCTCCTGAGAAGGAGACTCGCTCCTTTTTTCATGTATTTTTCTGAGAAACCTGCTTAGAAAATGAACTTTAGAAATACCTTCACAGTTAATGTGAACTGCAGTTGTGCGTTCTGTTGCAGTACCCTAGTAAATATGTACAATGGAAGAACCCTGCTTTCTCTGAGGATGGTTCAGCTCTCTTCTGTTTGATATTATGCACTCATAAATTTACACTTATCTATTAAAATTTGCCATTTTATTAAACATTTTTTTCATGCACAATAGGTTTAATTTTTCTTATGAACAGTCCAACTAAGGCTTTTTTATTTTGCAGTTAAAGGTTGGCTATGTGGGGTGACATCATGAAAATAAAATAAAGAAACATTAATATATTTTTGGTTTGTGGGGCTAAACATATCTCATTAACCTTGAGGACTGATGTGCGGATGGTGTACACGTGCTTCAAAATGCTGCTTGGTGGAAGCTGGTGTTTCTGCTTGTGGTGCATTGTAAGAACAGTTCTTGTTTCACAGGCTTCACACACTGAAGCATGAGCAAATTTCTGAAGTATTCGAACAGTTTGCCATATTAGGTGAAACGCTGTGCTTCCAAGGAGTTCTTTTTTCCCTGGAAAGTGTGCACTACCGTTGATGCATCAGTTTCAGTGTTGGGGAAAAATACCAGTAAAGTTTGCTGTTCATAAATCTACAGTATATAGAATAGGGGTAAATGGATTAGATCCATTTATAAAGCTGTGTGATTTTTTTCTAAAAACAACCAGGAACAACCATTTGTACTCTGGATTTTCACAATGAACAAAGTGGTAATAGATGCTGTCACCAGCATTTGGGAATACTTACTGGTGCAGAAGTACTAAGAATACATTTAATGATTACTTGGTGAAGTAATTTTCCACATGCTTTTTCCTTTAGCATCCTGTTTTGTGTTGTACAATTAAGCTACAATTACATCTACTATTTTGGATAACATTCATTGGTTAACAATAAAGAGATACAGTTAATTTCTCTGAGGTCCATTGTTGTTATTTAAAGCACTTTTTATTTCTGACAGTTCTATTAAATGCACTCTATTAGGCTTTTTCAAGAGCAGTGTACAAGCATTGGTAATCCATCTTTTGTTTCACAGGATGGTCAAACTGTTTAAAAATAAATTATTAAATTCTCCGTAGACAATGGTACTCATGAAATTGCCGCATACAGCTGGGAGAACGCATGGGTGATTGTTGATTCAGAATGGGATTGGAAACATATTGGTTCTCCTGAGCTGAGGGTAGTTCGGCCACATAAGAAATTTGTGGGTAATGTAAGAACTTTCAATCACTGCCGACATATTGCTTAGCCCCAGGACAAGTGAAATTTAATTTTAAGTCAAAGTCTTAAAGATTAGAACAAACTTTTTTTTATGATATTACACCTTATAGTAGACCATGCTGTCAAATACATGCATAGCTGTATGTTTTCTGTAATGGCAAGTTCATAACTTTTTCACCCCTCTACTGCACTAGGAGAAGGGCAGGAGCAGTCCTGCATAAATAAGTACATAAATTAATCTGCTCTCACACAAATTGGGCCTCCTCTCAGGTGACTTTCTGTTTGGTCCTGTGTTTGCACTTGCACTCAAATGCAAGCACATAACTCTTTTTGTTACTGTGTATGGTAGGATTGTTAAGATGAATTAAAACACTTGTAACTCTGCTTTTAGCTTACATTTCCTCCTTCTTGAAGCCCCTTCTGCTGGAGATTAGGTTAAAGTTTCTTGTTTGTTAGCTTCTGCCATAGGTACGTAACTCAGAATATTGTGCTTGAAAGGGGAGGTAAGTGCTTTGTAAGTGGCTTCTTTAAATATGCTCTTGAGATGGAGGAAAAAAAAGTGTTGCTATTTAAAGGCCAGACTAACACAATCACTTCGAATGCTTCATTGTAAAAGAAGAGATTTTGTCTTTTTAAAATAGGTCCCTCTGCACATTGAAACTTGGATTTCTATTAGTTGGATCTTCAACTACGTGTTTCTTACTCCATATATTTTGTCCAAAACAGAACAAAGCTCATGCCTACGTTTTTAAATGCAGTTGGGGACCATTATTTTGCTTTTGCCTTTTTCTTAGAACGTGTTCTCCAGGGTTGTTCAGGTTACTTGCTTAACCACCTCTGAGGAGAAAAGAGGTCTGTTCTAAACAAAAGACTGAACTTATGAGAAGATGATACTTCTCTCTCTCTCACAATGACAACATAGAGGTTAAAATGATCAGTTAAAAACCTTTTGCTTTGGAAAAGGAACTTCTATGCAAGCATTTTCCACGTCTTCATGGGTGGATCATCCAACATATCTTGTTCTCCCTCAGACACCAAATTAATTTCAAGAACTGGGGTTTTTAACAAAGGTGTGCTCCCATGGAATGAGGTGGATGATACTAGCCTTTGTAAGAGTGTTTTCTGAGTAGAATTGTCGACCCAAGAAAATCAAAAGCTACCTTTCAAAAGAGCCTGATGCGGTGTTCACTTACTACTAGAAGCTGTCCCATATGCACAGCATGCTGTATCTGGATGAGAAGATTTTTTTTTAGGAAAACACAGTAAAATGTCAATGGATCAATGTACAAACTGATATTTTTTGACCCTTCAGAGCATATTCCTGTAGCTGTGCTTAGAGGTGAGAGGATCTGCCTCCCAGCTGAGGTGCTGTGCTGGTTTGTCACCTGGGAGAATGGCAAGGGGCTGGTTCTGGCTGCTGTGGGTGCCTCCCAGGTAGTGTCTGCCCGCTCTGCTCCCAGGCAGGCCACGCAGCACCTCTCCTGCCTAGCCAGTTGGTCTGCAGGCACCTGGGCGTTACACGACTGGGCCATTTCCCAGTTTGGGGACCCAGCCAGCAGCAAGGAGCATCTCAGGGCTGGGAGGGACGGTATGACGGTGAAACTTCACGGTGGCAGGGGGCTGTTGGAAAAGAAATGCCGTGTGGTGAGGTAGGATCCTTAACTGGCAGATTTATTCACTTGTGTCAAGGCCTTGTCACTTTATTCTTACAGCATCCATAAATTTATTCTGAGAGTTGGTTAGCAAACTCAGCAGCTGGTTTGGTAGAAAGTGATGCACTTCTCATTTCACAGAGCTGAGTTCTACATCTGTAGGCGCAGGCCAGCCACCTGATTTTTCTTCTGACTGTTGGAATCTGTCGCTTGTGTTCACTTTACTCTCTGCAGATTCTGAGTTGATTTGCCGTACCCAAGTAGAGATTGCCAACGCTATCAAATATAGATGTTTCATGTAATGCCAATAAAGAGGACTAAAAAAGCCAACAACAAAAAACACTTCCCCTCAAAACTCCAAATCTAAACAATCACGTTTCTTGACAATAAGAAACCGCAGTACTTGCAGCAGTGCCTGCAGTATTCCACGTATTCAGGGAGAAGCAGCTTATGTCCACACAGCTCGTAGCACAGGGAGAGTTAGCAAAGGGAAACGAATCGCTTTGACGTGTTGGGATTCTGTGAGGTGCTTGTATTGGCTTTTGGAAATAACTTGTCAGAGTTTCTGTTCACAGCAGTAGGCGTTAGGCAGCAGAAGAAACCAGGGGAGATGGAAACACACGTGAAAGGAGGAGGCCTGCTTGGTGCAGATATTCCTAATGCACGTGTGCATGGGAGTTAATGTTCCTTGTGCTCTGGATAAATGGATCAGGTGAAAAGACATCAAGCTCAGAGGTAGGACGCTGTTTTTTTGGTTTTGCATTGCTTTATTTTGTTTATTTTAGACTATCCTATTTACACCAGAGGGCTTGCTGTTATCTCAATATTTAGCTGAAGGCTTTTAGGAGGCCTCTTGCTGAACACTGAAAGATCTTGGAGCTCTTTAAAACAAGGTGTACCCAGACTGCCCACTGCGTAGCTTGTTAAATCTCAGCAGGCAGCCTCTGCAGTCTGATGATTTTGCTTTAGAGCCTTTCTACCGTCACGGTTTTAGCTGCCCCATTGCTCGTTCCAGCAACGTGAAACCCATGTGTACCCACGTGAAACAGCGATCTCGTGACGGGCTCTGTGACCACATACGCGGAACTCTGCAGGTTCTCATATCAAGCTTACAGTTCCCCGTGGCCTCAGCTTTCACGCTTGTTATTCACATCAATTTCTTTTTTGAAATAGGATTTACCATCTTAATCCGTGATTTCAATAATTTTCTACAAAGCTGAGCTCCTAGTAAAAGCCTGACTCTGTGTCAAGTGTTTTCTTAAAATACATCATCTTGATGAGTTGAAATAGTCTAGCTTTTCTTTTATTTAAACAACACTTCTGATTAATTAATCTCTATGAATATGGTAATTGCAGTCGTAATGCCAGAGGTTCATTTGCATTGGGACTGAAGCTGAAAACTTTTCTGCAAGTGCACTTCGATTGTCAACACAGCTAGTCTAGAACGTGCAGGTAACATCCAGAGTACCTAGGGTACACCCCTGTGTGTATCCAGCCCTCCTCTTGGTTACAGGGAATAAATTCATTTATGTCTTGAGTGAGCGGATTCAGTATTGCAGGGATTTGGGATAGGACAGCAAGATTGTTCACGTATCAAAAAAAAAACAACTGAAGCTGTGAGAAATCTTCATAACATTAATCTGCTCTCCTACTTTGCTTCTTATTCTGGATAATTTTTCTTCAGTTTAATTCATGTTTTAAATTCTTGGATCTCTTGTGACCAGAGTTTCAGGCAACTGTCATGCTGCTCAAGTACCAGTCACACTTCTCTGTACCATTTGAAAACACGGCTCTTGCTCTTGCTCTTTCTCTTCTTTAGCATTTGGCATCTTTACGTAGTTGTTTTCCACAAAGCATGCACATTTGTCATACTTAAATTTACATCTACTACTGCTTGGAACAATCTCTGGATTAACTTAGGCTCCGTGTTCTCGTATCAAGCATGCATGGCGAATGCCAGCTTTTAAAAGTAATGCATATGGTGACGATACAATAATTGCAAGGAGCATTCTGGAGAACAGAGAATGTCAGAAAATAAGTATATGAATATGCCCAGAAAACTGGGGAAGATATGAATCAGTGTTTGTACCCATGAGGCTCAACTTTGAGCCTAGCCCTAGTCACGCAGAGAAGGGAGCACGTGGGAGAGACGTTTCTATTTGTCTAATTCTGTTGCTTTGTGGCCTATCTGCCTGGCTGGACCAAGCGAGAGAGAGAGGGCTGGAACAGGATGGTTGTGCTTGCTCAAGCAGCAGAACAGCCAGCTGCAGTTGCACAGCGCCGTGGCTTTGCTCTTCAATACAGCAGTTGTCGTGGATGTAAAAATCCTGACAAGAAAACAGACGGACTAGCTTACCTTTTCCTGCAGACTGTTATACAAAGGAGTCACGTCTAAGTTTCTGCCTGCCTTCAAATTTCATCTGTAGGTCACCCTGGTTGAAACTGAAGTCCTCTGTAACATAAGCACTGCTACCTTTGAGGAGTTACCCAGCTGTTCTTCAGCCCATGTGTTTAAGAAGTAGTGGCAGGCGTGGGTGGGGTAAAAGATCTCTTACATGTCTGTGCATTTTCATACTGGACCATGAAAACAAATTTTGGAGAACCTTCTTTCTGACAGTGACTTCGATGTGGTCTGTGTGACTTTTTTATATGCATTTCTCCCAGTCCCTGAACTGGTTCCTACTTCTCACCTTGTCTTAATACTGTTATTTTTTTTTAACTTGCTAGTGCTTCGTGCCATTAATTTTACTCGAAGAATAGATTTCAATTTATATCCTTGCTTGCTTTAATGCAATTAACTTTTGTTTCAGTGTGAGAATGCGAATTATGCAAGATCTTCATTCCCTGACCTAATTACTCATTTTAAAACATTGTGGGGTAAAAAGGGTTGAAGCCCCAAGACTTACCGAAAGAAATACTTCGTAGACTACGTAGACAGCTAACACAAAGTGAAAATGAGAGGCAGGCAGCTACGTACGGCAAGGTAACCCTTCTCCCAAACTCACTTTATTGCAGCAAAGTACTTTGGTAAAATTCACTATTTATTTATTTATTGACACTTGCTGGATTCTTCAAAGAGCCTTGTAGAAAAGAATACCGTGTATGTCTTCCTACAGTCATATTTCAGTGGTGGATTATTGTATCAATTTAAGAGTAAAAATGCCTTTTTCTTCCCCAGTGATTTTGTAAAGTTGTGTTTTGCCTAGGTCACCAAAAGTAGCTTTGCAATCTGGAGATTAACGGGTGAAACTGTTTTCTGAAGAAAAGGTGCTCTAACCTGCATTTGGCTGAACTTGATGATGTGTGAAAAAACACATAGCATAGACTGCAGATTGCTAATGCAGTATGTAGCATCAGGCCTTACTATGGCTGTATTGAAATGAAATATACCGTTAGCAACTTCTTTGAAACGAATTTTGATCTTGGGTAGGTTTAAAAATAAACCATTTTCAAAGCTAACAGTGTTTGAAACATGACTTAAAATGTTACAGAGCGAGTATGGTTCAGTTTTCCCGTGATATCAAAATCAGATGTATTTACCTGCACCTTTGTTTTTATCCTCCTGCAAAAGCCAGTTGTGTCTGGGCATTTACCAGTACCAGGAAGCACTTCACTGGTTTCAGAGGTACCTTCCCCATCTCCAGTTTCTCTCACTGCCAATCTCCTCCCACACCCCACCAGCAATCGCTGCAAGACTTCTAAAACACCAGTGTTGTTAGTACTTCTGAATCTTAACCACCCATCGTATTTGCTTGTACTCAGGCCCTGGAAGTTCCCACTTTCTGTGCCAGCAAATGATTTGTGTGGGAAGCAGGCTGCGGCGTAAAAGTTGATGTGGTGTTCCTGCGTGTTACGTGCTGTGGTTGCGCTAGTAAACATGAAACAGTGCTTTGAGGGCTTCGTACTTCTCCACAGCAATTCATCCCCCGAGCTTGTTAAGTGATGAAGAGAGTCTGGTAATTAAAAGTCTTTTCCTGACTCCCTCGGAATAAAATTTGGGTTTATTAATACTTGCTGATGAAATGTTTTGTTGAAACAATCGCAATGAGAGGTTGGCGCTATAATTGATCTTTTAAATTCATCGTTCCTATTCTTTCTGTATTCAGAATGTGTTTAAAGAAATTCATTGTCAAAAAGGAAAACATTTTTCAAGCCACTTCAACAATGAATTTCCATAAAAAAATAAACAAGGAACATCTGCATTTTTTTTGGTATCCTCGCACACAGAAACAATACATTTGACTCACTGTCGATTTCAATCAGAGGACTTCAAACTTCAGGAGAAAAGTAAATTTGAGAAATTCTTTATGCTGTTCTCACAAATAGCAAACATTTCTCAAAAGGCAATGAACTGAACAAACTAAACCACAGAGCTTACCCCGCAAACAGCACATGTGTGATGCTACAAGGAAGAGATGTCGGAAATAGTATTGGCTGTGATTGAATGTTCTACAACCATGTCCCATACCTCGTGCACTTATCCACAGTGCAGCTTATTTCAGCCACCTTTGGAAGCAGTTTTAACACAGTCTTACATCATGCTCAGTTGTCATCTGTGTTGTCTGCATTAGCAAATTAATCCTGTAAAACTATTCCCTGAGTGAATTTTAGGGCAGGGGCTTTGTAAGGCTAAAATTTGCCATCAAAACTCTACTGGTATGTGAAAAATAAATAATAATAATAAAAAAGAAATAAAAAAATTGACTTGGGCATGCAACAGTTGTTGAACAAAGATGGCCCTGGTTTTTGTGAGCTGAAATTTGATGAAGGTTCTCCATGTGTGTGGGGGTGGGTATTGGCTACAGAACAACGTTTTTCTAAAATCATTCTTTTGTGGTGCTCCCTCATTCTGCTGGCATCTTTGAAACAAAATTCCTTCAGACATTACATTCAGGAATTTGATACTTCAGAGCAGTTACAGAGAGTGACGTACGGCTCTTACGATGTTGCTGCATGACTCTGTTTATTGCCTTTGTTTCGTATCTTTGCTAAATCTGCTTGACTTCTCTGTGTCTTTCTGTGCAGGTTACAAAAGTACGATCTCTTGCAGCCCTTAGGATAGGAACGAGGTAAAGATCAGCAGAAGACCTGGGGTCTGCCAAGGCCTGCCATTGCGCTTCTGTCAATCTGGAGAGTTTACAGCACTTTAAATTAGGTGCTACCTGGTCCACGAAGACTTTTCTGCAAGGACCAGGAAGTGCTATTGAAACATTTCATTAATGCTCGGTTCTCTCCGATCTCTCTAAATCTCTTTGTTGTCTTTTCCTGGGAGAAAATCCTCTCTTAGAAGTACTTCAGTTGTTGTTCTCCCCCATTAAGCAGGAACGGACACTAAGCTATCAACCTTTAACATGCGATGGGACGTGTTAGAGCGAGCGGTGGTGTGACCACTTCGGGGATCTTGAAGGCTTGGACCACGCAGTGTGGGAAGCCTGCCTCTATATCCAGCCTGGGTAAAGCGAAATGAGAGTAGATACTTTCCAAGTTTTATTGGTTTTCTACACAATTTCTAATAGCCTTGATGATACATGAGCAACGTCAGGTCACTTTTTTAATGTCAAGCGACTGATTTAGTATGTCTGTACATACATCTCGGTGTAAGATCCTGTTGCTACCTGCCTTTTTGTACGCTATTAGAACGTGCATACTGTGTATACGTAACTGCAATGAATTGTGCACCCTGCACAAAAGCCTGAATAAATGGGTTTTAATGTTAATCTGAAGAATCCCTATTCTTTTGATGATCAGTCTTGCTAACTGTTAGACTGTGCCATTGTTCATTTCGCTGGGAACTTTCAGTTTGAGGTACCAGGTCCGTAGTGGAGTTTCCATCTGTGTGCTTTGTGCTGTGCTCAGACAAGCTGTGTGAGACTGGGTTTGCAAGGAACAAGTCACTCCTGAAGGAGAAGATGGGAACTGGTGAATAAGGGACTTGGTAATTAAGCTGAGGGACAAGTGAATTACTGGGAATATACCAAACCTTGAAAGCATTTGTGCTGATCTCATTACCATCATGCACAATAGCTTCTCAGACTGAGAACCTTGTGGGTCGATCCCTTGGAAGAATTACCTGAGCCTGTAAAAAGTGTAAAGCACAGGTCTAAAGTTATTGGTCAAAACTGCTGAACAAGGGCAATGCCCCAGCGTCCACAAGCCTCCTGTGAAGCCTGGATGCTGTCTCAGTACTCGCACTGTGCCTCGCGGAGGCAGCCCATGGGGGCAGTGTGCTACCTCCACCTTTGCCACCGGCTCAAGCAGGACCACCACACATAGCCCTGGGAGGATGGGGTTGGGGTTCAGGACCCTGAGAGGGACCTGAAACCCTGCACAGTGGGATTTCAGCCTCTGCTTTGCACATTCAGGCCAGCACTGGCGCTCGGGACCTGCTTGCCCAGCACTCATCAATTCCTTTAAAACCACTCCTGAAGCCTCTTGTTCTCTGTGTGGCCCATGCTGGCGATAGGGGCTGAGGGGAATCAAGGCACAGCAGCTTCTGAGACACAGGTAGCAGCAGCTTTGTTTCTCAGTTGCCATCGCTAGGATGGCTGGGGGGAACACTCGTGCACATCTCAGCTTTGTTGTCTCTGAATTTTACTGCGAGCCAGACTTAGTGTTTCTGCAGTAGCTGCACCTGGGAGCAGCCTCCTTCCTTTAAGCTGTTTACTTCAAGTTTCTAATGGTGAAATGTAACGAGGCACTTTCATGCAAATGCATTTCAGTACAACTGCAAAATGTTCCTGAGGATTTTATTTACCATTATGCTGCCTTTCTGATCTCTGCCCACAATGTTTCTTGGCTTCTCTTGTCAGTTTGCGGGTTCCCTGGTGGATGTGCTGCAGAGAGGGAATTGTGCAAGAAGACGTGTAATATATTTTTAAGAGCTTGATTAAAAAAAAAAAAGTGATTTTGACATAATGAAAGCTTTGGTCTATTACTGCTGCTGATGGCTTTGTTTGAAATGTGGCAGCTCTGCCACAGCTGTAGAGGCTGCCTGTTTGCCAAGGGCCAGCAGGGCTGGACGCTCCTGGGCTGGCAGCTGCAGATGTGCGAGGCGAAAATGTTGCCTGGGGTGAAGACCACAGGAGGATTCCCATTTGGGGTCAGGATTTTGCCCCAATGAGGATTTTGCTATTGAATTTAGCAGATGGGAGGTTACCCATCGATACGGGTCTGTCCGAAGTGTCTTTGTAGCGGAGCTGTGTGATGAAAAACGCTGCGTGTTGGTGATGGGGTGTCCTGCGTGGGCATCACGCCTGTGGATAACCACCGTGCGCGAGCAATGCCTGCTCTGCAAGGCAGAGCACAGCCTGACCAAAAGCTGTGTTCTCCTTCCTTCTGCAGTCCCCGTGTTTCAGAGCTCTGCTGCCTCCATGCTCGGCCTGGGCAGGGTAGCACCAGCAACCTACGTACGTCTGTATTTCTGAATTTTGTTCCAGTCTGTGTAGGACAGTTCCCATTTCCCACACAGCCCTGGCCAGCCCCCCATGCGGTTATCGCTCCTCCAGGCCCTCAGCCGAGGGCTGCAGTATCAGGTCACCAAAAGTACGGCAGCGGCCCTCGGTCCGGGCCACAATCGGGGGATCTCTGTAACACAAGCCTGGCTGACGTAAAACACCTGCTGGGATAGCGCTGATCGCCATCTCCTCATCCCCCTGCTCCTGTTGCTTGCGCTTCAGCAGCTCATGTAAATTAATAGCGGCATTTAATTTCCTCCGTACCCACCTGCTGTTCCTGGCAAGCTCATCCGTGGTGTGGGGGCTGGAAGCAAAAGGCCAGCCCTCGCTTTGGGGGCTGTTAACTGGGGACGGCAGCTCTCCCCGGGGAGCCCTCACGGCAGCAGCTCCCTTCCTGGTGGTGGCTGTGGGGCCTGGGGGCTGCTGCAGTGACGCGGGGCCTCTTTCTCTAACCTCTGCCACGAACTCCGTGTGAAGCACAGACCTTTCTGAAGCAGACAATCTCTCAGCCATTTCTCTAAAGCAGGATGAGCTCCAAGCTCCTGTGAAGCTGGAGGGATGCTGCCCAGTGTGGCACCAGCGGGGTTTTCCTTCACATGGGCATGGCCCCACAGGCGCGTCCCCGTGTGGGCCTACAAGAGCCGTGCTGTGGCTCCTCCGTCTGAGGCACCGCAGGCTGTCTTCAGGACGGGCGACAGAGCCACTGTCATGACGCTTCAACCGGCATCAAGAGCTGCTGTGATGCTGGTCAGGCTCTTTTTGAAGACACCACAGGATGCAGTCATAGCCTGGTAACAGCTTTTCCCAGGCAGGTTTCCCAAGCCTACCTTTCGGGATGCAGACGGGCAGTGCCTCATGCGAGAGGGCACACAAAGACTTGACTGTGCCAGGGAAGCTCCTTCCGCCGGTGGGCCCAAGGGAGAGCTCGGAGCTCTGCAGGAGAGGCCTGGGGCAGTCACACAAGTGCCAGCAGTTCAGAGGCTTGAACAAAAAACCAAAAAGGCTGGATTTGGCATTCTCGATGGTGACTCGACCACTTCCCTGGGCAGCCTGTTCTAATGCCTCACAACCCTTTCAGTAAAGAAATGTCTCCTAATATCCAACCTAAACCTCCCCTGGCGCAACTTGAGGCCATTTCCCCTTGTTTTATCACTTGGTGCTGGGGAAGAAGAGCCCGACCTCCAGCTCCCCACAACTCCCTTTCAGGCAGTTGTAGAGAGCAATAAGGTCTCCCCTCAGCCTCCTCTTCTCCAGACTAAACAACCCCAGTGCCCTCAGTCACTCCTCATATGACTTGTTCCCTAGACCCTTCACTGGCTTCACTGCCCTTCTTTGGACATAAATGTCCCAGTTTCCTGCAAACATAAGACCTCTGGGTCTATTGTGTGGAGACACAAAGGAATTGATTTAGAGAACGACTTCAAACACATGGCCAAACCACCGGCCAGTGCTGCACTGTTCAAGTACATGGCCAAGGTGACCTGGCCTTGGGTCATCAGCCATCTCCTCCACCCAGTGGAAGCGAAGTCATTCACCTCCACCCAGCCCTCTGCTGACACACAGTGCTCGAGCTACAAGCTCGATTTCCTGGAAAGCATAGTTTATCACCTGGTGCGGAGCAGCTGGTAGTGAGTGCCCTGCTGAAGGAGCTGTGAACGTCCGGGACAGCCTCACCTTATCCCAGTTTCACACAATAATGAAATTAAGGTGTTCGCAGTCTAGCAGTTCAAGAAAAAAAAAAAAAATCTGTACAGGTTAAAGGCAAAACCTTGGGGAGGTTGTGAGGTTGTTCAGGAGCCAGGCAAGCACCCAAAGAGTCACTTCCCCCTGCCTTGTGTAGCATTAAAATAGCAGGGATGGGGGGAGGGGGGGGTTGAATAAATCAGGCTTTTTCATCACAAAATGTGGGTTCTGCCCAGACAGAAACATCAAAGGGACCTTTCCAGTTCCACTCCAGTGCCTGTTTGCCCCAAAAGGAGGCAAAGCCACGCGCTGCGCTCAGCCCGGGTGCAGTAACCCAGCTGATGAGCACAGCTCTGCAGAGCACCCCCATCAAGCACGTTACCAGTAGTCACAACTCACTTCGGGCAACACCACGTCATTTCTCAGGCCAACCACTGGCTCCATCTGCATCCACCGCAGCGCTGCCTGGCTCCCTGCTCCAGGGCTGGCAGGACTCTCTATGTACTCACTGCTAACTTCTATGCTGCTCAAAATTTTTATCTATAAAACAAAAACAGCCCATCAATGAGGAAAACGAATCTTTATTGTTTTCTCTAAATGCAGAATTTGAGGTACATGGTTTTTTTTTCTTTTTTTTCTATGGTTTAGACGGTGGTTTTAAGGTGTGAATTGTCACCTCACAGAAACAACACAGAACAACCAGTGAAGGAACGAAGAGCAAGTTTGACAATTGCTTTATCGTGTAGTCCAAACATGACTTTTAACTAATGTTTTTGCCAGAGCTGGCTTCAGGACAATATTAAAATCTCGCCTACTCAATACAAGTACAGAGATAATGAGGGGAAAAAGAACTACAAAACACAATTATTGCTGCTGTATCTGCATTTCTATTTCCTTGCACGATGTTCTGTAATATGCTGGTAAAACATTTCTTAAATACCAGTATAATTAAAAACATTGTTCATATAAAGTAACCAACCACCCAACCTCACTTGTTAAATGAGACTTCATCAGAGAACAACAACAACAAAAATGCTGTCTTACAAAAATGGAGAGGTTTTTAGAAGGTGTAATTGTTACACCTTTGAAACAGTGAGGACGAATATGCAGAAATGTCTGAACAGACTTGGTTTTGGGTTCAGTGTTGGCAGCAGCAGTGAGACCTCACCTCTGCACGGCAGCAGGCAGTTTCCCAGCTGTTCCTGATGTGCTCCTCAAGGCCCTGACTCCTCCAAGCACTTGCACACATGCCCACCTTTATTCGTGCCATCTCCAATTCCACCAAAACCAGCCAATGCACATACTTGTGCTGAAGTCAGGCATGTGCACAAGCACTCGGGAGACGGGGCCCTCAAATGGAAACTAAAGCTGGGCGAGGGGAGGAGACCTACTGCAGCCGATTACACTTCAGAGGTGAATGGGTAGGCAGAGGAATAAACAATTCAAGCACGCATTATGCCCATCCCTCGAGACCTGAAAATGGAAGATAGAAAATGATTTGCAGCACACTCACAGCTATTAAACAACTCAGTGTATTCGGTAGTGCCTGCATAAACAGCTGCTGTATTGCACACACACCAGCGTACTGCCTGGTAACGCGCTGCACAGAAAACCCAGCGTACAGGAGTAGGATCCACACGCGTGGAGACGGCTGACAGATCACGACATCACCAGCTCCTGGTGAAGCCTTAAGATACCCATGAAATATATGAAATGTATGCTAGAACATCTGAACGTGAAGTCTGAACACATCTTGTGTTATCTACCCAAAAGGTTAGCTGGAACAACCATTTCACACACATGATTTTGGGATTACAGGGTTAGTCTGAACAATGAACACAAACATACTGAATTCCAACAAAATTCTTAGACTGAACTTCTCTGTAAAGTATATAAACTGCATGATTTGACATTTAAAAAACCTCAGCCCTTTTGTAAGAAAAAAACAAGGCCACAGGGTTTTGTTTTGTTTTGAGTTTTAATCTGTTGTTTCAACAGCTTAAGCTCCTACGCTAAATAAAAAGTACAAACGGCACTCCACCATGGCCTTATAATGCAAGGAATAAATTAGCAAGAGTCACACTGTAAATCAAAATAAATAATTTCTAAATTATTTTTATTAAAAAATGGTCTCTTTAATTGCACAGTATTTTAATTTCTCAGTAGCAATGCAAAGTCAGTTGGGTGTTGTATTATTCTAAATGCTTTAGAGAGTACAAAAAGCATCATCTCGCTTTTTTTTTTCAAGCTTCACACGTCAAAAACGTCAAAGTTGGTCAAACCAGCAACTGATAGAACTGACAAGGGTTTTGGTAGTCTCGCGAGGTGCTGAGGCACCTCTCCCCCAGGCTCTGCGTCCTCGCTCTGTCACCCCACGGGGACAAGAGCCGCCGGCTTCCCGCTCCAAGTGAGGTACTCCGGTTTGCACTGACGGGTTTGGTATTTTTGGGAAAGTGTTCACCATTAACGCTACTACTTTCACAGCAGAAGGTCGGCAACAAGTCAGCAACAGTCCACATACTCAAAGGCTGCAAAAGTCCCCTTCAAGGGCATCCCCAGGCTGGCACTCCTCCTTTTTGGGGTGTTCCATGAACACAGCAGACTTGTGGCTCTCCCTGGAGCTGTTCTGCAGCGGAGCACCGAGTTACAGTTCAGACATACCACAGACAACAGGACACCTGAAAGGATGTGACCTTACCTCAGAGCATTAGCGGTAGTTGGCAAGTGAGTTTAAGGTATTAAAAAAACAAAAACAAAATCACAAAACAACAACATGACATTTCAGGATTTTTTTTTTTTTAAAAAGACATCTTAGTGATTAACACGGTCGCAGCCCGGGCACGTAGAGCTCAAAATCAGGTATCCACGGGGCATTTTAAGAACTCTAAATACTGGCAACACACCTAGTATACAAAACTGTTGTGGGCAGAGGCCTAATGTCAACGTGCCCTCAAAACACCGTGTATCTACACACCATTACTGAGGGAGCTATAATGGCTTGGATTTTATTTAAAAATACTGAGTTTTTGGTAAGTATCAAAACAACTCTTGAGTAGTGAAGACAAGGGTAAGGCCCTCTTTTAGTGGTGGGACAGGCCTAACTGTGCTTTATTCTCTGTAACTCCAGCACTTGCAGCAAAGACAATACCAACGAGCCACCTTTTACTGTTTAAGATGCTACGGTTCAGTTATTTGCATCAATGCAACTACAACAGGTGCAGTACTGAGCAGTACCATCGCGTTCGTGCTTAGCACCGGTATCCTCTACAGGGTGTGAAATACACAGACTGATCTCCTCGAGGGGGAGGTCACACACACCTCCTCCTTCCCTCTGCTACTCACCACAACAACTAAGGAAACGCCAAGGCCAACGCTTTGTCCCCTGTGTGTTTACTTTACCCAAGGTAAGAGCCTAAGGGAAACTAGCACATCATTGCACAACATTAAGAACCACCAAATATCTCCCGTTCTTATACTTCTAAAGCATTTTCAGTGCTTCAGTACAAAGCACAGAAGGTACGGTAAGGATTCCCCGCCACCACCACGCTCCTAGGAGCTCAATGCCGCACCACCGCACGCAGCGGCGCCAGTGCCGGCAGCTCCCGACCTGGGCACGGCGGCGCTGCTTGAAGCCTTCTGAGGCTCCTGTGACAGGGAGGAATGGTGAAACACCTCTTTTACATGCACACGCTTCTGTTCGCGCTTAAGGAATTCATCTTTTGGCAGAAGTGAATTCCTACATAAAAATGAATGTAGAAACTCATCAAAACCACAAATCTAATAACTGCAGTACTAAAACAGCTGCATCTACACTACGGTGTAGTACTTCAGTGTAATTCAATTTTAAAAAAATCTTAGAGTACAACTGAGATGAGACCCATTTACCACTCCAAACCTCAGCATTAGCGCTGTATCAACCTCTACGTTCAGACATGCTCTACGGATAGCGACCCACCAAACCAAGGGAAAACTACTGTCAGACAACTCAGGCTAGATTATGTACAGCACCTCCTGTATTGTCACAGGGACAGGCGAACGCAGATCCCACGCCAAATCAGCAGTAAAAGCTGTCTGGAACACTACTTCCTGAATTAGTTTGCTGAACATGGTTCAGATTATTGGATATGTCTATAAGCACAATGCTCTTTAGAAGCATTTACTGTATACCCAAATCCTACTCACCGCAACACATGGTGTTGCGCAAGTAGTGAAAATGTCTTCGTATTCAAAGGTGCTTGGACATCATTTTCAGGCAGCATTTTACCTTTATTTTAGTGAGTTTACACTACAAAGATTTTAGAAGGAAGAAGATGCCAATAGTTTCTTTCTTTCTTTTTCTTTTTAATATGTGAAATTGAGACAGACACCTAAATAAATATCTATTTTTACTCACCTAAGTCTATTCTATGTCTGAAAACTCTAATTTTCCGATAAGCGATAAAATGTTGCCCAAAAGACTATAGTTATACGTTTGTGTTTCTACTAAATCTACAAATCAAAATAGTTCTCAGTTAAAAAGATACAATTTGTATCAACAGTAAAAGGTACTTTCTGGTTCTTCAGGGCCTTTAAATTCCAGCAAGTGTACCACAATTATCAGCAGTGATAGTGTAAACTAGTGGTTTTTTAACACTGAAAAACATTACAATGGGTGGAAACCTAAAACTGTAGGTAACTGACTATGTCATGTTAAGTACAACTGACATCAATTGCAAGATCTATTTCTATTTTATATATATATATATATATAAAAGCTTACGAGGTGCTAGTAAAACCCATGACTTTAACCAGAAATATCCCTTACTAGTACTAAAACAGACTTGTTTTGTCTGTTTCTAAAACTACACTATTTGTGGCAAGAATCAGGCCTCCACGATGCAACAGGCCAAGGACTAACCTCAGGAACACGTACAGTCTCTTCTCTCCCCACAACCCTCCCTCCCCAACCGAAACAGAAAAGACAAAAAGTTTAAGTTATTATTTTGAGCTACAATATCATTACCATAGTGCAGTTAATAAACGTTGCATATCCTCAACACACAAACCCTTTTCAGGCCAGCCTTGATAAATAGCAAGAAAAAATTAAACAGTATCTTAAATACAAAACTTGCATTGAGATAATTAAATTCATTAAAAAACAGGTAAATATTTTATGAAAAGCGTATTTTATCCAGTACACTGGTGCAGCAATACAAAGAAAAACACATAAAACAACTAAACAGAACCCTACGATTTCAGGCCCCTTTCAACTGACCAGGAGGAGTACACAAAGCTGGATAACAGCACATGGGAATTGACACGAAGTGGCCTGTTTTTAGGAGGTACTGCGTGTTTGCAGTTTGTGGTAGGTTCAAAGGGGGCTGCAAATTCTCAACACCTTTGAAAATCAGGCAGTAAGGCTTTCCACCTTATCCATAAATTAGTAAAAAATAAAAATAATAAAAAAATTGTCCTCTGATTGCATTTGATCTTGCTAATCAACTGCATCAACAAAACATGTAACTATTTCAACAAAACAAAGAGCAATGAAAAGTGCCATACTATAAATTACTAATATATTGTTACCCATTTCACCGTTAACTGGTAACTCAATTATTCGTTTAAAAAATAAAGTCAGTGCTGTAGTAAATCTTTGTTTCCTATAAATATGATTATAGCACACACAAAAAAAGCCCACAAAAACAAACAAACAAACAAACAAGGTGTTGTAAAAAGTTCAAAAACTTGGCTTGAAAACTGTCTGCTGGAAGAAGCAAAATCCTCTCTCTGCAGGTCGTTTTGACACCAGGCAGCCCAAGGACAAACATCCAGCAAGTTAAAAAACAAAACCGAAAATCGCAACAACATGTAACAAGGATAGAAAGTGCTGCATATAAACCCCTGATGCACCAAAGATTATAACCAGAGACAACAGATTTTTTTTCATATATATATATATATATATATATTAATTTAAACTGGAACATCCTCCAGCCATGAAAATAGCCATTTAAAAATTTTCAAACTAGGACACAAAACATAGCGGGTACTCCGGATGCATGGGGCTATACATACAGACTCAATGATACAGTATTTCACATAAATGGATTACTATATAACCTCCTTGCTGAGAAGGAGATCCCAAATGCTATTGTAGCAAACCTCCCTCAGCATTAGAGCTGAGCTGAAAAACTACTGGACACCACAAAGATGCATCATCTCTCAATAACCTAGCTGAGATTTCTCTACTAAGATGGCTGCGGCGAGCTGCTGCGCGTCCGTCACGTGAGGGTTTTTTTTCATGACAATCCTCACAAGATCGGGGGGGAAGATGTTGCACAGGTTTATGTAAACCTTCTCCCTGGTGTCTTGGTGCCTCGGGGGGTCTTGAGGGATTCCACAGTAAGGTACGCGCCAGGTCTGGTCCTGCTGTTCGGGCAGGCTTTGGAAGGCAAACTGCTCGTAGCACGGCTGCGTGGGGTTACTGGGCAAGGAGTAGGTCTGACGGTAGCCGTAGGCATCGACCCCGTAACTCTGCCTGTCCCAGCTTCCAAGCCCGTCTTGGCCAGAAAAAGGCTTCCTGTGTCTCAGTGGAGAATTATCGTACAAGCGCGAGTCCGAAATGCTGTCGATTCTGGTGGACAAGAGGGCTCTCCCCAGGTGCATGGTCTTTGAGTGTGGCGAACTCTGAGATGCTGGGTAGTCGTTTGGGCAACTAGAACGAGCACCGACTGCTGGATGCTGCAGATGCACAGCCATGTACGGAATCGGAGGTTTGTGGTGATGCTTTGGTTCTTCGTGACTGTAACTCTGCACTCGTGTTAGAGGCTCGTGGTAGCTCTGTAAGAAGGGCTGAGAGTTAAGGCGGCCGTGGGGGTGCATGTGTTGGCACTTCAAGTTCTCCTCCAGCTGCGGGTCAGGCGAACTCATGTAGGAGCGGTCGCTGTAACCCACGTAGGAATCACTGCTGCCACAACTAACGCTCCCTTCACTGCTGCAGTCAGAAGCCACAGAGCTGATCCTGTAATCTGTGTCCAAGGAGAAGCGCCTTTCGGGACTACGTGGACCAGATATGCTCAGATTTGAATACGCATTCAGCATCGAGTAATACCCTACATCCACCGGAGACTCACATTTTGGATACTGGTCGTAAGGCATTGGCGTTCCGTGATTTTTGGTTGCCATCATCACTGTAGGAGGATATTGTCCCTGTGGTCTTTGATCCTGAGGTGGGAAATGAACTCCGGATGGAAGGCCGTTGGTTAAAGGTGCAGTACTTTGGGGTTTTGCAGCAGAGGAACTTGGTATGCTAACTAAGGAAGGTACAGACCTGGTTTCCAATTTGTTTTTGGTGGGAAGCTTTTCCTCCAAGTCTTGATAGACTTGAGTCCTTATACTAGGATCCGATTGCCTTTTCGGAGTGGCACGCTTAAGCTCAGAAGTGCCATCATTCTTAGTACTACAGGGAACACTATTGCTTTTTACCAGTCCTCCTTCACTTGTAGTTTTGGCAGCTGTGCTTCTAGACATGGCACGAAGCTCATCAGCTACAGATCGCTGAGGCTGATTTCCTCTTTCTGGATGATAGTATTTGCACTTGTGTCCATAGGTACATTTCTTCCCTGTTAACACAAACATGAGATTAAAAACATGCAGTAAAATCTGTTAACTGTTAAACAATGAAAATGCCTCTCATTTAAAGTTTTGCTGACAGTCTGAAAGATTGATCAGAGGGTTGGAGCACCTCTCCTATGAAGACAGACAGAGGGAGTTGGGGTTGTTCAGCCTGGAGAAGAGAAGGCTCCAGGGAGACCTTACAGTGGCCTGCCAGTACCTAAAGGGGGCTACAGGAAAGCTGGGGAGGGACTCTTTGTCAGGGGGTGCAGTGATAGGAGAAGGGCTTTAAACTAAAATAAGTTAGGTTTAGACTAGACATAAGGAAGAAATTCTTCACTCAGAGGGTGGTGAGGCCCTGGCACAGGTTGCCCAGAGAAGCCGTGGATGCCCCATCCCTGGAGGTGTTCAAGGCCAGGCTGGATGGGCACTTGGGCAACCTGGGCTGGTGGGAGGTGTCCCTGCCCATGGCAGGGGGGTTGGAATTAGATGATCTTTAAGGTCCCTTCCAACCCAAACCTTCCTGTAATTCTAAAATGATCTTGCATGTGGTTTTGTGTGACATGGTGAGATCTAGGATCTCCTTTCTTGTATCGTCAGTAAGAGAGGCAGTTGTAATGCACTGCAGCAACTGATCCAGAAACACAGACCAACACCACCAGACACATTTTGAGCTGAACATGATGCCATCTGCGTGTATGCACACACTTGGTCTATTATGCTAAGGAGATATACAAGTGGGAAACTTAACATGAAAAACATAGAGTCATAAGAGCAGCAAACGTTCAGCTCTGTCAAGATGCTGGTGTGTCCGTAAGGAAGGTGAGTAGCTAAACGTCAGGCAGCTCGATCCATTTTCTGGCAGAAAACTTAGATGTGCTATGACAAAGCTCATCATAAAATGGCTTTCTGGAGCCTGAAGAATTTAGGTGATGTTTTGGGTCGCTTGCTACCAACGATTAATAAAATTACTCCTCTAGTTCAGCTGGTATGCAGAAATGTTCTTCAGCTAGCACATGTAAAAAAAACACTATCTCCGGTGCTCAGCTTTTCAAACATTCTCAGGCTATGACAATAATGTAAGAACCTCTGTTTAAAAGTTTTATTTTTGGCAGCGTTAAAATAAAGCAGGAGTTCAGTCCCCAGTCCCAGCAGTACAGAAAGCTCATGAATAGAAAAACGAATTACCATATGGACATGGTTGCTTCTTATGTTCTGGCACAATAGGCTTCTTCCTAAGAAAATTGTCCAGACTTGGGCCATGGCGGCCAAGAGGATCATCAGGAGGCATAAATCTATAAGGCAACAAAACAGTATTACGGAAGCAAATGCCTTTTCGTATTCCTCATGCAATGATCAAGAACCTCACGACTGCATCCCACACCATCAGCTGCCACGCTAACATTTTTAAGCCTGGGTACTTTGAGAGCTGCTTTGAAAATGGCTACAGCTCTTGACGTCCCTGTCCTGCAGCGATGCAAGACCACCTTTCTGCTGCGGGTACTACCTGAGAGACCAGACATACAAACAGACTGTGTGGACACCCCTCGTCAGCTTCAGGCACCTCTAGACTGGCCCAGCTGACTGCAGCAGGGCAGGGGTGCTCACAACCCATTCCTAAACCAGTGCAACAGCAGAAACTTCCTAGAACACCACAGCTAGATTTGCAAAACTGTGCTGATTGTCAAAGGCTTTTCCATCATTATTGAGGCACTCAAATACAAGTGTCTGCTTGGCAGAGTACTGAGACCTTCCCACTACAAGAAGACACCAGTATTGATTGCAGGTGACACCTAGGCCAGGGGTATGAATTTACCAGAGATGGACCTAAGTAGATGGTTCAACTAGAGGCCTCCTGAAGTCCATTCCAACTTGGGTCACTCTATGACTTTATGATTTAGGAAACTAACCATAGGTACCCCAAAATGCTGGCTCAGTACATCAAGAAAATTGAAATTCTATATTGTAGCATACATACAATATAGCATTTGCATTGGCATACACCAGAAGAGGCAATTAATTTTACAATATAAAGATATAAACATATTGCCATAAAAAGGTATGGCAAAAACAAACAAACAAACAAAACAAAACAAAAAGTTCAAGTACTTTTATTCAGAACACCAAATCTATGACAAACTATTCCTTCTATTTTCCTGCAAGTACTTAATGATTTGTGTGGAAGATAAATTCATACAAGTCTTCACACTGTCCTTTCCCTGGTTATTTTACTTAGTTATTTAGTTAGTTTAGTTTAGTTTTAGTTATTTTTACTTTCCCTCAGTTATTTTACTTACAAGGATAGAATGACTTACTTGTCATTAACAAATGAATACATCAGCAAGCGTTCATCTATGAACTTCTTCCATTCAGGCTTCTCATTAGCTAGATCCCTGTAGTTGTCATTAGAAACAATGATGCCATCTGACTCAAAGGCCAGCTTCACTATGAATCGGTCATCGTAGCATACCACCCTTCTCCCTTGCACTCGGCGGGACGGTGTGAACACAAGGATCTTCTCTTTTTCTAATTTACGCAAGATCTCTTGATCTACAAGGAATACGAATCAAAGGTCAAAAAATAAAAAGAAAGTAAAGAAAAAGATGTTTGTTTCACCTCTGGAGACATCAGATTTTAGGAAGAAAACCCAAGCATTTAGGAGTAACCATGTCTTAAAAGGCTACAGCCCTGCAGAAGATGTCTGACATGTGATACTTGAAGTTACAGGCAGCAAACAACCAGCAGTACCTTCAAAACCAAACCAAAGCAAATCAAAACCTTCCGCTACACAGCATTTCTCTAAGAGCAACACAGGAGACCTTGTTCACTTTGCTGTGGTTAAAAGAAACACCAAAACCAAAACTCCTGTGAAAAACCCCTCTGCTTGAGAAAAGGGAAAAAAGTCTTAAATCTTACTCAGTGTCAGTGACTGGGAAGGTTACACCCAGCTACAGCCAAAGGTTTTCTGTAACTGAGCTCTGTGGTAATGATACAACTCTTCCATCCTTCTGTGGTACCCCATCAGCAAGAAACATCTTTTGCAACAACTTCAGTAGCTTAAATTAATGGAACTGCCTCGTTAAAGTCTCTCCCTGTCATGAGCAGGGTACTCCTACTACCCTTAACGACTAGAAAACTTATGTTTTGTATAAACACTCAGGCTCTTCACAAATTTCAATAATATCTGCTAAAAAGACTTCTTATGTCATCTTGTAACCATAAAAAAGCAACAGATTTTTATTTTTATTTTTTTTACTGCCGGTATTGGTTCAGAACTTATCTTTCATTGAAGAATTTTCAATTTTATGAATAAAGTCATACCAAACCCAAAAAGGTTTCTCTTCATCCTGCTAAGTAAGTGTTTAACATTTGATGTAATTCCTTCTTGTCCAACACAGTCCTTCAGTCACCCCTCCAGAAGCATTCGTTTTTTCTCTTTGTTGAACCTGGAGGCCCTGAGGAGCTCAGGCTACCAAGGAGCTGACCTGGACTACGACTCTGGGTGTAGCCCCAGCACACCTAGTGCAGGGGCACCCCTGCCTTCTGCTGTTTCTGCTAGCTATCACTCTCCTCAGAGCAGACAAGCTACTAAAGGAAAATAAGCAGAAAGCTATGCAACACCTATAACTGCAGAAGACACCTGCATGCTGAATATGAGTCATGGCTTTTAATAATGGTTTAAATCTCAAATAACTCAGCTGTTTTGTAGCACAAGAAACTCGACAGGCAACATGTTCCATCCAGAAAAAAAAGACTCCAATACAGCACTAATATTACAAATTAGCAATGTATCTCAGGCAAGCATTTATCTGCTTGCTAGAAAAAAACACAAGATTAGAAATTATGCCTTTTTGTAGGCATTTTTCTCCCTGTGTGGTAGATGATCAGTGAGAGTATGATGGAAAGTGATTTTTCCCCATTAGGGAAGAACAAAAAATCTGTCAAGTCTAGATGAATGGCAGGTAGTAATAAGAAAAATGCAGTTGATACATAGTCCAAGAAGTTTCTTATAAATATGGACAGTCTAGATCCATTAGTTAGTCATTTGAGACTTTTTCAAAATTCCAGATGGCCATGTATTTCAGATACATATCTCCAGAAATGGAGTGTCAGCACACTGTATTTCACAAGACTGTTGGCCAACAGTTTCCCTGCATCCTGATAAAACTTCTGTTTTACAGAAGACACAATAAACTGCTTTGGTTTTCCTCCCATTTTCAGGGTCCATGATGACACGCAGGAAATTATTTTTTCATGGTAGACAAGTGGTCAACTCTAAGACTTCCTATTTGCTTGAAACTCCTTTCAGGGCTTCTAGCGCTAGCCACAGCTCCAGCAGATGTTGTATTTCAATTCCAAATAGTCAACTCGTTATTGCTTAGCCAATGCTCTTCTCATACCTCAAACACTAGTACAGTGAAACAACTTGATCAAGACCAGCTCTTAAGAAAGGCAATACATCTTCTTTCTCGGGGTGTGGTTTTCTGTATCATCTTTGCAGTAGTCTATAGCAAACATTAACCTGGCTACCTTCAAGACAAAGGCTCCAAACTACCTCTGTTGAGGGGATGATAACAGCTTTCCAAGTGCTTTCTTGTGCTAACACTGCATGCTCTTGTAGCAATAGGGCAAACGAAATGAAGAGTTGTAGAGACCTTTCCAGCTCCTCAGAAATGCGTGTGCAAATGAAAGCATGCCTTCATATTCTTTTAGATGTCATAGCTACTATTCTCATAAGCTTCCCTTCCTTTGCACCAGGGAAGGTTCAGGTTGGAAGTGAGGAGACATTTCTTCTCAGAAAGAGCAGTCAGGCATTGGGACGGGTTGCCCAGGGAGGTGGTGGAGTCCCTGGAGGTGTTTAAGGAAAGGTTGGATGTGGTGCTTATGGACATGGGTTAGTGGGTGACATTAGTGGTTGGGGATGGTTGGACCAAATGATCTTGGAGGTCTTTTCCAGCCTTAGTGATTCTATAATTCTATGTTTAAAATTAAACAAACAAACAAACAAAAAAAGCCCTAGTTCTCCTCTGCTTCAACTTTAGAGCAGAAGGGGGACAACTCTCCATACTCCATACAGAACAAAGATGTTGGATAAAGAAGTAAATGCCTCTACTTCTTTTTTTTTTTTTTTTTTTTTAAATAAGCACATTTAAAACAGACATTTTCAAAAGCTTTCTCACTTGTTAACAGTAATGTTCAAAAGGGGAACTGTTCCCTTTCTGCCAGGATCACTCCTCACCCCCGGCGCAGGGCAGAGTGACTCACCGCAGGTGACTGGCAGACAGACCAGGCTGGCAGACTGCTCACCACAAGAACCATCACTTGGTGAATCACTGCTTTCAAACCTTTGCTGCCAATGCTACATGGGCGTAACAGGTTTAAAAAATGGCAGTAATGTTCTTGAAGAAATAAGTAGCAATATTAAGGGAAAAGTTATAAGGCGAGCAGAAAGGGAGGACTTGGTGATAACATTACTTTGCCTTTTTCCTTCCTGAAGATTGCAATCAAGTTGCAACACCAAAGATACTTTCTATTATAGCCTTTCATTTTTTATGATCTATTCATTTGTGCAACAGCATTCATGTTGTACAAAGCATCAAATAAACCAGTGAAGGCACAACAGAGCTTACCTGTGATGAGAGCATCAGGTCTTGACTGTTCTTTCCTCCATGCTGGCACAAACACTGTAACATCCTTATGGCCTCTTTCCAAAAACCAGTCTACTGCCAACTTGATCCCTCGACAAGAAAATACTTCTTTATTCCCGTGGCTGAAACACACATTAAAATTCCTTGTTATATGACTTTGCTTTTCTGTGAGAGCACAAGGAACACAGCGAAACACAGATCTCCCCATCCAAAATCATGTTATCCACTTGCTCCAGGGTTTCTAGAGGCAACTGGGGGTCAGTCTGAGCCTTGCCCAAACACTGCTATCACTTGCAAAATGATATGGCAGAGGGACAACAAATCTGCTGAATATTTTTAATGTCTCTACACAGATTAGACAAACAGGAAAAATACAAGCACAGATGTTAAAAATCCTCACAGCCCAACCAAAAATCTGGAGTATAACAACCCCCATAGAGATTTGGTAATGGAAGGCTGAAATACCCCATGAAAGAATGCAACTTTTTGAGGAAATGCCGGCAATGAACACGGAGCCCCTGTGTGTGCGGCAGCCTGAAGGGCCAGCAGAGCCCCAGCACAGGAGCTCAGCAAACTCCTGTCTGAGCAGAGGAAGAGGAGGACTCCTAACCCCAGGGGGTGGCAGAAGCTCTGCAAGACAGATTAAACAAACTGGAGACTCAAATCAACAAGAGAAAACCAAGAATTTGCTTAGTGCTGCACTTAGGCAGGTGCAATTAATTGTGTGTTTAAAAAAACATGGATAGACACAAGTTCAGCAGAATATGATCAGAGACAAGCAAAACAAAAACGTGCGTCCATTGTGCAATAACTGTCTGAGGTAAGGCAAGGGATGCAATTATTTCATTTTCTAAAGGCAGATGAGTCCTCAGCTGACTTCCACATCCAATTTCAGGCACCGCATATTATGAAAGATAGAGAGAAACTGGACAGAATCCAAAAGAAAGCTAAATGAAACCTATGGGGAAAGGCTGGAAGAACTTCATGTAGTTAATCTGAAAAAAAAATGTCTTAATACTTTGGATGCAACTGAAACATAAGACAGCAACCATCCATTGGGCCTCCATGGAAAAGTTCTAGTCCCAGGGAGGCCACAGGGGTGGCCTCTGTGAGGAGGGGTCAGAGGCTCTCTGTGCTGGATACAGCTGATACCAGCTTGCTGCCCAATAGGCCTGTCAGAGAAGCTGCTGGTACCTCTGTGAAAATACACTTAAGAAAGGGCAAAACCATGGCACAGTCTGAGGAGAAGGTAATGAGGGACCCCCAAAGTCAGAGGAAGAGGAGGTGGGAGAGTAGGTACCTCCCTCAGAGGGACGGCAGCCCACAGATGGGGCACGTTGTAGCAGGTACACCCCCAGAGGGACTGCAGCCCATGGAGGGCCTGTGCTAGAGTGAGGGAAGAAAAGCTTGAAAAGGAAGGAACAGCACACAGAAACAGATGTTTCCATCTGTTGGTGCCCTCCCCTGCGCTGCTCATGGCCTCATGGAAGGGACTGAACGTAACCTGGGGAGGAGAGGTGTCTGCAGTGAGAGTGGGCATAAGGAAGCAGGGAGGAGAGGTGGCTGAAGTGAAGTGAGTGTGGAAAAGGGAAAAGATAGACTTTTTCCCTCATGTATTTTAACGTCCTTTTTGTTTTCCAATATCTGAATCAGTAATTAGATAATTATTAAGTGGTCATAAACTAAAATAAATTCCCCAAGTTGGGACTTTTCTGACTGCAACCATACTTGGTCAGTCATTTCCCTGTCATTATTTTGAGTTTTCTTGCTGCTGTTCCTCCTGTGTTCTCCCCTGTCCTGCTGTGGGGTGGTGGTGAGCAAGCAGCTGGCTGGGTACTTGGCTGCCAGCTGGGGTCAACCCACCCCAGTCCCACTGGGTAGGGACAGAAAAGTCACCATAATGTGTGTATGGAACAGCTAAGCAATGCACTAAAAAAACCTTTCTAATCAATTAACAGGACAATCTGCCTAGGGGTGTTTTGAGATCTCCTCACAGGACGCTTTTAGGGACAAGCCAGATGGCTCCTCTGGGGCTGGTCCAGGCTCTGTCCCCCCACACACAAGGAGGCTGGCAATTTTTCTAAGGTCTCTCTCAACCCCACAGGTCTGCGTAGCAGAAGAAACACACGGGCACAACAGCAAGCCGCTAGCTTTCGCCTGACAGGCTTGTTGCATACACCGCATCACCTGCTTTCCCAGAAAGGCAAGAGACAATTCATTCACCGAGGAGCGGTTTGTGACGGGGACAATATGACGACACACCTAAAAGTTCTTCCTACTTTCAAGTTGCTAAGTAAATAAAAGGTAAATAAAGTTGCTAAGTGAATAAAAACACTAGAAAATTATTTTTAAACTTTTTTGTTGTTGTTGTTAGAACCATTCTAAAGTATCTGCAATTTCTTCCTTTCTAAACCACAGCACCGCCCTATGTTCCTTGATAGTTTGAGGAAACTTGAGTTACTGCGCACTGGATGAAGCGCTACAGGAATAGTGAGGAAAAAAATAGAAACTGTGTTCAGATTCCAGAAGCCTGCACAGGATGTGGCCTACACCTTCATGTGTGTCTAGGGGATGAGAAATGACGAATCGTGGCTAACACCTCTCACAAAGCACCATCAGAGCAGGAGCTGTGTTGAAGGTCACAGGCCCCACAAAAGAAGAACAAAACCAAAAAATCAGAAAAAAAAAAAAAAGGACAACCACATTTCTGTTTTAAGGAAGTAATTGCATTATTTCCTCTCCAATGATGCTGGAAACAGGACCTGGGAACGTAAATCAAGATATTGCGATTGCTGCAGACTGCCACAATCAAAGTTTGCGGGTTTTAGCTGGCACAAGGAACTCTCTAAGGATTGCTTAAGTCCATCTCCTTGCCTACAGGGCTACCCTAGGAAGACTGTAGGGCGCAAGAGATTTATGTACCTTCATATAGCCTGTTTAGCTATATGGGTAGAGACCTCTGCAATAGTACATTCCTTGCTTTGTACATTACTGTAATGTAATACACTATTACATTGTAATAACACAGTAATAATAAACTACTTACAATTTTTTTTTAGGCATCACTTTATATCATACAATTATTCTTGCATTTGTTCAGCTGAAAGAGCAGTATGTGTGTATTTTGTAACTTCCCAGGAATGGGAAAACCAAACCATGCACAGATGCATCACATTTAAAATGCACACATATGCACAGAAAAAAAATGGCCACGAGTATTTCCAGCTATGGTAAATGTAATTACACCCCCCTGTGATAACACTTATGCAGGACTCCTGGGCGTGTACAGTGGGCAGGCCAAGCAACACGTTTTGATTTTTGCTGAGTGGTGCAGGGTTTCTTCCCTGCATGCATCAGTCAGCCTCCCTTGTGGAGCCTGATACAAGAAGTTACTGCTCCTGCTATCAGCAGATCGTGTGCAACCATGCACATATTGCAATCCATTCTAAAACAGTCAGGAAGGGTTTCTTCCAGCTACTAAATTCCAGTGAAATCACCATATTGATATTACTCCAAACAATCTCCGTAGTTTCAAATGGATAAAACCACTTTTCATTCCTTACAGTGAACCAGCGTTTTGTAGGAGTACATTTCAGTAACAGTATGAACAGTATGTTTCTCCCCATAAACCGGATAAATCACTTCTGGAACGAAATCCTGGCCTCTCTGAAACAAATGAAAATTCTTTCCTGCTGCTCTCCGCTGGGTTGGAATTCAAGCCACGCTGCTCAAGGCAAAGCAAGGATCAGGCAGTTCAGCTCCTTAGCTTTCTCTTGCCTAACACAGACCATTGAAATATTCTCACCCAGAACATAAATTTGAAATATACTTACACTCTACATAACAGAAATGGGAAATATATTGCAATACATACAAGCTTTTCAGCATTGCTGAGCAAGTAGATTTACAGCTCATATAAGTCCTCACGTTTTTTCTCCCTCTCTCCTCAAAGGCATGCCTAATCTAGCATCTGAATTGATAAAATTTCCAAAAAAAAAAAAAAAGAATTAGTGAAAAAGTCTGAAAAATGTGATTAAAATTTGTTCTTTTCTTCTATTTTGTGGTTATGCAGATTTGTGCTTCATCAGCTTTATGATATATCATGATGAAAAGACTGAAATCACGCTTCTTCCACTTCCTTCCTTCTGATTATTTGTAAAGAGGAGAAATATTTGTATTTCTTTGTCAAGAAGCCTTTTTTAAAAAAAAAAAAACAAAAAAAAACCACTCTTCCAAATATTACAAATATTTGGAAGCTCTAAGTAGTCAGGATAACGGAAGTAGCAAATTAGTGTATTCTGCTTTGTTTCTGTTTGCCAACTGTATTTAAACTACTGCTCCAAGTTAAAAGAAAATAAAGAATATTCCTGAAGAAGTATCTATTACTCTTTCATACCATGCATGAATGATTTTTTTGTTGTTGTTACTACCTTTATGTTTGGCCTGTCGATAAATGTGGTTTAGAAAAAAAAAAGCTAGTAGTACTGCACCAGACACTTCTGAGCAAAATCAGTGAAGCATTGTCTAGGCTGACAGAGTTGGTAGAAAAGTGGTAAAATATCTTATGAGATCATTTTCATTTTCTCTGTTACCTTCTTAGCCCCCAGATTAGATTTTCAAGTGATTAAGTCATAGAAAGGAGTTACGGTATATTCCTAAAACACTGACTACTAACAATAGTTGCAAGGCTTCTGCCATGCTCTAATGCAATATTCAACTCAAAATTTGGCTCAGATTTTGAAAGCTGCAGAATACATACTAATGACATTAGAGCTGAAAGCTGTAATTAGGTCTGTGGCAATGCATATACAGGCTTTTATCTAAGTGAATTCTGTACACAACAAGATACTTCACAGGTAAGAATATATTTATTAAAAACCAAGAACAACAAAATTAAAATGTTGATCAGTCTAGTACATTTAGAAGTGATTTTCTTAAATTTAGAGGATTTTCTTCCATCATGTCATAGGGGGAAAGCAGTTCACAAGAGAGATTTTTCTAACCGGAATGAGTGACTCATTAGCCTGGCAGGCTGGTTTTATCGCTAACCTCATCCCTCTTCACCCTCCCTTTTATTATTATTTTAATTTTTGTTATAAAGCTCAACCAATTTCCTGACCAGGGTAATAATTTGTTCCAAAGCATTTCTCAGTAACCAGAGCCTTCCATCCTGCTCCTTATCTACACATTTTGATGCAGATGTGAAGTGGATAAAACAATTTACAATTTTTTTTTCCCATTAGTTCAAATGACTCCAACGCCTTGAGGTCTTTGAGAGAAAATGGCCATGTATCAAAAACCTGTATCAAAACACCACTTCAGCTGCAGGACTGTCAGTGGTGGGGCACTCTCAGGAGCATGGCAAGTCTTGGCACCAGCCAGACACGCATGCGGGTGCGTGACCGAACCAGTCACACACTCAGCAGTCAGAGTTCAAAACAGACAAAGAGAAGTTACACTCAGAGCTGCCAGTAACAGGCTCCCATCCACATGATCGTTACTTGTTGGAAAAATATTTTTATCTATTGCTTAAAGCGGCTTCTCAAAATAATTTAAGAAACAAGTCAGACCACAGAGAAAAGGCTGCTTTAGTCCCACGTTAGTGCCGGTGCCACTGAGGGATGAACGTCTCAACCAGTGCTCTTGTGGCTACTGAGCTCAGCAGCAGACAGTCTGAGAAGAGGCTAATGCAGCTGAATTGTTAGTTAATTATCACAATGCATAAGCAATATAATTGCTAGATGGAAACTACATCTGGCATAGAGGAGACAAAACCAATCATCCTTTGACACTGCACAAAGATTTGCAGCTGTGGAAAAACTACATAGACTAGGTATCAGCAAAACTTTTACTAGGGTCAAATGACCTGCATCGTGATTAGCACATGTGGACAAGACTCAGATACCTAAACAGAGATGTCCAGTGCTGGCTGAGACACCTCGGGGTATCCCACACATCCTCCAGCTGAATGCCCCTCCTGAACATCATTGGCACTGTCATACCTGCCAGGTATGGATGATACCACCTGATACCACCAAGCGCCTAGACCATCCAGCTGGAGGCAAGACTGGGTACGAAAGCTGTAAGAAAACTGTAAAAATTCTGCCTTTCTTAAGTGCGAGCGCATTTAACTAAAAAACAAGGTCAGCATCTTCCTCTCCCAGAGAAATGTTAGGTATGCAATAGATACCTCAGGTGGCACTGTCCTTGTGCAAGGACAGACCACCAATACAGGCCAGGGTTTTCCAAAAGGGGAAGCTGAAGTTCAATGCCTACATCATCTTGGAATCCTAAGGGCAAAGGTTTCAGAAAAATCTCAGAATACTCAGAATAAGATTCATTGATTTCAACCAGCAAACCCACAAGACACATGATCAAAACTTCAGTTCTTTCTCCTATGTAATTCTGAAAGTGGTTGAATAAAAATTCTAATACAGCCAATTACAAGCTTATACAGCCTTGTCTTCATGTTGCTTTCACTATAAGCACGGCAACAATGATCAGACTTTCTTGTCTGTATGTTTTCAGCACAAAGTTTTATGTACATTTACGTAAAACCTGTAACTCATTCTCCCTGTCAGTGAAGGCACCCACAGCTGCCTTGTAAAGGTAATAAATATGGGACAGAAGCACATAAATAACGCAGTGAAAGTTTTTGCAATTGTCTTTGTAACTAACATCACTGTTCCTTACTGTGTACTCTTGCTGGCAAAAGGCTGACTTTGATTCCAGCAAAGAAAAGCATCACAGCAGTAACTAATTTCAGGCAATTTTCAGAGTTTCAACCTTATCCTTGAAAAGGACACGCAAAGGAAAAGGACTGTGTCAAATATGCTGCAGCTTATTTTCTCTCTTCAGAAAGAGCTCTCTGAACCTCCGCAGTAAAGCCTTAAAAAGAAGGGGAAAAACCCCTCAAACCCTTGTCTCTGCCGCCTCGTGGAGAAACAGAACCTTCTCCCCTCCATTCCAAACAAAGCAGTCTGGGATACACAAAAAGCAGGTCTAGGACAGAGAGCAAGCACAGGCGTGAAGAGCTGATGATCTGTAGTTGCTAGATGGGCAAAGATCACCTTCTTTTGCCTAGTTCTGTTATGTAAATTGAAAATTTAGGTTAGCTTAAAGGTTCAGATTGGGATACAGAACTACTGTGGACTGAAATGCGTTATCTGTACAGTATCTGCTGTGCAGTTTGCACTAAGTAAGGTGCTGAGTGAATTTCTATATAGCGGACAAATGCTTTTCTTACTCTTGTGGACTAAGGCTCTAAATTACAATTTTGCATTACAATGCATAAAACTTTAACACTATTCTGCAGCACAGTCAGATCTACACAACTCTCTGCAATGCCAGTGTACATCACTGCACAGGTACAGTATGAGTGAATCCCAGGTCTCTACCCTGCAGCCCAGCTTCACTCTCAATTGTAGTAAATGTACAGCAGGTGCTCTACACCTGCTCTGAGGGATTATCCAATCTACTCTTCGCTCTAATTTTAAATTTAGGTACACGTACATACAAGTCAGTCTAATTTTTAAGATTTTTCTGAGAAAAGAGTGTGTGTGTGTGTGTGTTAGGCATAAGTGCGTAGTCAACTTTCCTCATCTGGAAGAGGACTAGGTCAACACTGTGAAAGGCAGAATAATTAAAGAACGGATCTGAAGCATCCAAAATAAAAATTTGTGCAAAAAAGCACAAAGCACAAAGACACCTTTCTGCTGTTCAGTTGAAAGAGGGGGGGAGGTTGCTTTGTTTTTATACTTTAACTGATTCACATCCTTTAGTCAATATTGGACCATTAAAATATGAAATACACAAGATGCATCTTACCAACTGTTCTCGGTATAAGGCAAGAATGTTAAGCAATGCCACCTCAAAGTATAAGAAAGATTTTCCAAGCATTAATGAAAGACAGGAAGCCCACTACAGTAAGAGAGGTTTAGCAAGCTTGCTAAAGCAGCTTGTCTGGAACAGCCACCAGACTAGACCGGCACCTAAACCAGCCAGAGTAAGTTATTCTGGCTCAAGCCTGGATCTATGCTGCCCTTTATCCTCAAGGGACTCACAAATCTACCCACCATCACTTGGCTTTACGCAACCTGTTACACAAATATGAACTTCCAGTCACATAATCAGACGAGTCCTTCCTCCTTTGTTTCAGACCTAGCTGTTTGCCCAACCACCAAGGCATCTGGTTTCATTTACAGGTCTAATGGAAAAAATAACCCTAATTTAGAAGAAAAAAAGTCAGAAGGGAAGCTGAATCAACTCAGCTTGCAGCTGTGCTGTCACTAGGTAAGATGCAGGGAGGGAAGCATCACTTTCAGGCTCACCTCTCACTGACAGGAAGCCACCGTGTCCCTCCCTGGACATGTTGTGAAACCACATCCCTAGACATGAAATGGAGACAGGGCAGCACGCAGCCGCTGATGCTTCCAGAAGAGGACAGCTGTCTCACCTCACTTGTATTATTGGGCATTGCTCACCTCAACCTTCACCAGAATACCTCCCTCCCACCCCCTTGCACCGAATTGATCCCTTAAAGGAAAACAAGTTCTTATTTAATTATAATAGTAAATCATTATGTACTTGTCTTATGACAACAGAGGGACAGGAATATAACTCAGTCTACCCATTCTTGTGAGAACATACAAGAAAATGTCCAAGACTAGCTATAGTCTTGCTTTTCCTGCTTGCAGCTCCAAAGTGGGCTAGTTGGCAACAGCTTGGAAAAGCAAAGAGGGAAGAAAAACAATAGACTGTGCCAGTTCATAGGTGTTAGGTACTCGTAACACCCTGGACATACAGAGATATAGAAATTTGAATAAGATTGTCTGAACTGCAAGAGAACTCCTGTATCTTATGTGCAAACCAACAGCATTCAAAGCAGTGGGAAAAAGCTGAACTCCTTCCTTTTAAGTATTTAAAGTACTTATTTACTATTACCTATTTTCTCGAAGGGGAGAGGACATATCCTGCAGGTAAACAGCTGGTTGCATAGCTGGTATCAGCAACAGGTGTGCACGTTTTTATTATTATTATTTTATTATTTTTAACCAACATAGGACCCTCCTAAATAATCAAGGACTGATCCTTAACTAAAGATGGAATCTGCTTGGCCAAGCAGAACAAACACATCTTTGCTAGCTGGCTGAACAAAGCAGAACAAAAACATCTTTGCCATCAGGCCAACTAGAACCTCAAGGCGTGAGCAACACAGAAGTTTCCAGAGTGCATTGATGATAACTTCTTAACACTGATGACTGAGGAACCAACAAAGAACCAACAAGGGAGCCTTGCTGGACCTCATACTTACAAACAAGAACTGGTGAGGGATGTGAGGGTCAGGGGCAGCCTTGGCTGCAGTGACCTGAGTAGTGTTCAGGGCCTTTAAAGAAAGGGCAATGGGAAAAGCAGGATCACAACCCTGGACTTCAGCAGAGCAGACTCTACCCTGTTTAAAAGAATCCCATGGGATATGGCCCTGCAGAGAAGAGGCAGGTACCTTGTGACAAATGATGTGAAAGATCTGAAGGTACTTTAGTTTCTTTAACTTGGTCTTTACTGGTAAGATTTGCCTTCAGGAATCCTGGGTCCAAGGAAAGTTTGGAGCAAAGAAGGCTTCTCCTTGGCAGAGGTAGGGAACACTTCAGCTGGACATTCCCAGACCACTGGGTCCTGACAGAATGCACTCAAGAGTGCTGGCTGATGACACTGTGAGGCCACTCTTGGTAACCTCTGAAAGGTCATGGTGAATGTGGATGTTCCTGAGGACTGGTAGGAAAATGGGCCAACAACCTCAGCAAGTTCAACACATGTAAATGCCAATCCTGCAGCTGGAGAGGAATAACCCCAGACATCAGTACAGACTGGGGGCCACCAAGTGGAAAGCAACTCTGAAGACAATGACTCTGGGGGTTCTGGTGTGCACCGAGCTGGCCATGAGCCTGCAATGTGCCTCTGTAGCAAGGAAGATCAAGAGTCCTTGGCTGCATTCAGGAAAAGCGTTGCCAGCAGGTTGAGGGAGGTGATCCTTCTTCTCTGCTCAGTCCTTGTGAGACACATCTGGTGTGCTGGGTTCAGTGCTGGGCTCCCCCATATAAGAATAGATATGAACATACTGGAGCAAGCCCAGTGAATGGCAACACAGATAATTAAGGGACTGGAGCATCTGTCACACCATGAGAGGCTGACAGAGCTGGGACTGGTGAACAGAAGGCTCAGGGAGATCTTATCCATATGTATAAATACCTTATAGGGAGAGAATAAAGAAGACTGAAACAGACTTCTCAGTGGCGTCCAGTGACACAACAAGAGGTAATGAGCACTAACAAAAACACAAGAAATTTGTTGAAACATAAAAAAAGAAAAAACAACTTCCTTATAGTGAGGGCATTGAAACACCAGCCCAGAGAACACATGGAATCTCCATCCTTAAACACATTTAAAACCCAACTGGACATGGCCTAGAATTGACACTGCTCTGTGCAGGGGGACTGGACTAGGAAATCTCAAGAAGTCCCTTCCAAACTCAGTGATTCTATCATATAAAGTTGGTGAAAAATAAGTAAAGAGCTGTTAATTAGGTTTTTAGATATGGGCTAAATCAGTTAATATAATAGTTTTTCTATTTTAAGGCCCTGTAGCATGCATAGCATGGACTCACATTTGGCCCATTTTATGTAGGCAGTCATGGAAGTAAGTGAGACTAGGAAGTCATCCTTATTACTTAAGGTAATAACTGAATAAACATCAGGGAAAAGTGACTGATCTGGAGCTACTGGAATCTGTTGGGTGCAGTTAATGGGAGTAGCTGCACCTAAGTTCAGGCATCACATTTGAGCAATGTGAACTAGCACGTAAGTGTTTTGGATTTCTGTAAAAGGCAGTTCAAATACATTTTAGCATCAGAATAGTGTTTGTTCAACTGGACAAAACTCCTTTACAAGTCAAGTTGAACAAGACTATGAATGACTCATCAAGTAGAAAAAAAATACAAATACCCCATTTATAAAGAAGCACTGTAGAATCACAGAATATCCTGAGTTAGAGGGGTCCCACAAGGACCATTGAATCCAACTCCTGGTTCCACACAGGAGCACCCAAGAATCAGACCAGACATCTGTGAGCGTTGTCCAAAAGCGTCTTGAACTTCAGCAGGCTTGGTGCCATGGCCACTGCCCAGGGGTTTGTCCCAGTGCCTGACCACCCTCTGGGTGCAGAACCTTTTCCTAACACCCAGCCTGACCCTCCCCTGTCCCGGCTCCATGCCGTTCCCTCGGGTCCTGTCACTGTCCCCAGAGAGCAGAGCTCAGCGCCTGCCCCTCCGCTCCCCTTGTGAGGGAGCTGCAGGCCGCCATGAGGCCTCCCCTCAGCCTGCTCTGCTCTGGGCTGAACAAACCAAGGACCGCAGCTGCTCCTCATGTATCTTGCCTTCTAGACTCTTCACCATCTTTGTAGACCTCCTTTGGATACTTTCTAATAGTTTTATGTCCTTCTTATATTGTGGTGCCCAAAACAGCATGCAGTACTTGAGGGTGAGGCTGCACCAGTGCAAGCAGAGTGGGACAATCCCTTCCCTCGACGGGCTGGCAGTGCCGTCCTTGATGGATCTGAATACGGTTGCCCCCCGGCTACCAGGACACACTGCAGGCTCATTCAACTTGCTGTTGACCAAAACACCCAGATCCCTCTTGTCCCCCAGCCTGTACATACAGACAGGGTTGCTTCATCCCATGCACAGAATCCATCTCTTGCTCTTGTTAAACCTCACATTGTTGGTGATTGCCCAGTTCTCTCATTTGTCAAGATCTCTCTGCAGGGCCTCTCTACCTTCAATGGATTCAACAGTTCCTGCCAATTTAGTACCATCTGCAAACTTACTCAAAACGTCTTCAGGTCCTGCATCCAAGTCATTTATGAAAACATTAAAGAGAACTGGCCCTAAAATGGAGCCCTGGGGAACCCCACTAGTGGCCTATAGCCTTTATCCCAGAAAAGTCTTGCACCAATTTTTATTGCTACATTAATATAACCACATCAATTCATTAGGAGACTAAAAATGCCCTTTAAACTATGCTGCCAGTAATCAGATAATCTCTATGAATTACCTAATTAGTTACTAATCAATTTGTCACTTAATCATTTACATAGCTGTAAAAACCATCTCTGAGCATCTCTCTGCCATTTCCTTCTCTCTAATCACTGAGGAAACATGAGCATCCTGCCTCCCCCCAGACAAGTTTCTTGCTGTGCAGCTAGACAAGTGGGGTCAGAATGGGTGAATGCTGCAGGTAGAAGCATCAGCCACAGGCATGTAAGTGAAAGTCTAGAGATACAATTATCTCAGGATTTAACAACAGTGAAGTCCAGCTCCAAATCTGATAACCAACTCTCAGATTTTACAGATAGATCACTTATCACATGAACCTACCGAGGAAAAGTATCCCTTAAACCACTCCCTTCTAAGTCACTTACTGTTTTATAATCTTAAAGAATCTTTGCTTTGACCTCTTGTATGTAAACGGATATAGCAATTACTTGTAGCAATGGTGCCTAATAAGGATGTTTTTAAGTATATCAAAAGTTAATTAACTATTAGACTGGCAGTGGGAAGGAGAGATTTGATAGCTGTGTACACATGGAGATTGACATAATTAACCTACAGTTATTTTAACAGCAAGTACAAACCACTGAACTCTTACAGACCTCTAGCCTGATTACAAGATCAGCATACTGTGTGGTTGAGGAAGAAGCTTGCAGGAGAACCTGCATACAGTTTTAGGCAATTATACAGAACATCAGTGCTTGAATTGGACAAAGTAATTCTGTTTCCATTTAAAGACAAAAGCAAAAGCTTCATGGTCACATACCTCATTGCAACATTGCTGCCATCAATAACTATTGGCCTCAGGTTGTCACCATCCTCCGTCACATCCTCCTGCAGCGGAGATTCTGACCTCTGAGACTCTATGGAAGACGCTTCACGCATTACACTAGTGTTAGCATTAGTTACAGACTGATCAGTCTCAGTTTTATTCCCAAGTTTGACAAGTTCTCCCAAAATATCGTTTATTAAAGCATCAGTACCAAGTTTATTTAGTACAAGTTGAACCTGCTCTTCAGAGTAACCCAACTTAAGTGCAAACTCCAGTTTGGTTTGATATTCTTTCACCACATCAGGGGGCTTTTTGACTTCCTTCGGTACTATCTGAGCCTCTTCTATCCTAAAGTCTTGCAAGATTTCATTTCTTTTTAGAATATGAGGCTCTAAGCAAGGAGATCGGCACAGCTGTCGATGAGTCTTAGGCAATAAATGTGATTCTGATGCAGAATTATTCAGTTTCTCTGAATCATTATCGGAATTTGTGCTTTCTTCAGAGTCACAACTGGAGCTTCCTGAAGTCTCTTCAGATGCCTCCTTGTCTACATCTTCTTTCCTAGAATTAACCTTATCCATCGTTGGCTTCTCCGCCATCGACCAAGGTACAATTGCATTTATTTGTGTGCCAGTGCTCCCCACATAAAGATGGCCTAAGTCATGCCCCAGGTGATCCTTCAAGCCCATGAAGCTGCTGCATGTACTTGACTCCACTTTGCTGTTTTTCTTGTATTCCTGAATATAAAGTGTTCCGTATTCCTGAAGAGAGAACAAAAATGTTGCAACTGGTTACACATCTTACTTGTTTTGTATTTTGTTCCTGCTTCCTTGGCACTGCACTTATTCTCTCCCAGAAATGAAATATCACTTATTTTTTAAACATGAAAAGCTTCCTTGAGAACAAACAACAACAAAAATTAATAAGGAATAAACGTAGGTAAGACGACTAACAACTGTTTTCCAAATGTATGAAATGCTTTTACTTAATCATTTCTAGAAATATGAAATAATAGGAAAGTTTATATAGTTTATGAAACTAAATAGTTTATGAAAGAATAGGAAACCAAATGCTACAAATTTGTTTACTGTAACTCAGAACTCAAGACCTAAAGGTACCCAGGTATTTCTTCTAACTTTAGACAATACTGCAACAATAGAAGAAAAATGCAGCTATAAAATACAAGTACTAGATAAACCTTTTACACTAAGTAGCTTAGATTCTCTGTTGAACAGACATTAGCATAATACTAGATTAGGCTTATTCAGCAAATATAAGATGCTATCATAAACAAAAGTTATTAGTAGCATAAAAATAAGAAAAACTTACTGCCCCTAGAATATACTATTGGTTAAACTAAATACACTCAAACTATGTTTGAACTCCTTCATAAAGTGGTAGTTAAGTGAAGAAAGGCTGATTGCTCTCAGAGTACTGCATTACTAATATATACAGGACGTAGAGGCATGGATTGATCTAATGGCCAATAAAGCCAATGGAAATCCTTGCATTGATCACACCAGGCTATTCATCAAGCCAATAAGGCAACGAAATTAAATGCTATTTTTAACTCCTTGATTTGACTTGTGCAAGCCTTTTGCTGGATCAAACTAAATATATAGAACGAAGTCACATAGGAAGAATGGAAAAAGTTGCAGTTTTCTGGACTTTGTGCACTTGCTGCACCCGTTTTTTCTGGAGGAATTTTGTATAATGGCAGTTATACAGAAGTTAGCTACCCACTTCATCACAAAGACTACTTTCCACAACTTCTACTTCTAAAGACAGCTTGCTACCTCTTTCCCGTATTTTGTTATTTTAGATGGGAACTTTTACTAACTGCTTTAATTAGAAAAGTGAAATACTTCTCATAAATGACAATGGTCAATATGAAGCAATTGTACTGCAAGGTTATGATAAAATAATAATAAAAAAAACACCAAGGGAAGACTATGAAACTAAGAGTTCTTTCACACTTCCATCTTACAAGGCAGTATATAAGAGTAAGACGTAGACGCAAAGGATTTCACTTGAACTTGACAAATACAGTACAGACACAAACTTCATCAAGGAGGTTGTACTGAAAAAAAACACTATGCTAAGCAGAATCCCTTGATCTACACTAATACAAGTTACAGATACATCCCACAAAGAGCCAACATCTCTGACAGCAAGTAAGTTAACTCCCCCGTTCCCTTACAGGAGAGCATTTAAGAATAACCCAGTGTTTTTTAAATACAGTGTATGTTCCTCTTCTAGGGATAAAGATCTGGGTGCACACGAGCAATTCATCCAGACTGGTCTTAAGACTAAAGGGAATCAAGCAAGAAAACTGGCCCCTGATTTAATCACAGTGCATCCCGTAGGCACTTAATGCTAAGATATCATCGCTAGGGTGAAGATTTTATTAAGTGAATAAAAAAAAGTTTACCTGAGAGTTTTTAGTTAAAATACATTTTTAAAAAAATCATTAGAAGCATTTTTGAATCCAGTGCCATAATCCAGTTAAGACTGACCACTAAAAATATTCTACTTTGAAGCTTTATTTTGATCTGACTATTGAAAGGGAGTAAGGCCATACCATTCTCCCAAACAGCTTATCAAGGAACATTACATTCCCTTAACTTGAAGTTTTAGTATTTCAAGCCATTGCACAGATTAAACGCAACAAGAATTTAAGAGATGAACCTTTCCACCCCGTGATTTACTAACTAATGTAATGCACTCGATAGCAGTGCTAGCAAACCACAGCGATATCCCAATAAAAGGATACAGTTAGAAAACCCAACGCTGTGGCCTTCATAGAACTGACCCCCCTCCCCAAAAAACAACAACAACAACAAAAAACTCAAACAAGAAAAACCTATTGGAAGCAAGGCTGCTAAGCAACAAGCCCTTAGTTGCTAGGATGCACTCCTTTAACATACCATCATGAATACTAGTGCGGCAAAAGAATAATTTGGTATGAACAAAAGCCCATGAAAAAGAGTGGGACTTAAGTGCGTCTGGTTTCCCCTCTGAGAACAATGCAGCTGCCAAACCAATCTGGAAGGCCCGACATCATTGTTCCCCAGCCGCAATCTGCTCTGACTCGAGGAAGTCCAGTTAATGGGCAACACTGAAAAGTTGAGCTGGCTCATGTACCGCCGCCGCAGAATGCGCTGGGATAATGGGCCGCTGCCTAAATCCGTGTACTGTGAAATGTCATTTTAGCATTGAGCTAGAAGGAGAGAGAGGCTGGGTTTTGTTTTTCCTTTTCCCCTCCCCTTGGATATGTGGGGGGGATGAGGTTGGATATTAACAGCATGGCATAAAGAAATCTTGAAGTGCCTCGATCACTAGGAGGATTTTGTTTGCTTAGTGTTAAAATAATACTTAAGTCGTTTTCCAATTCCTTCTTCACTGAAATTTGAGTGCCTCACAGCAACTACAGTCATAACACCCTCCAGTGTGATTAAAAAACCTCATTGGCATATGAATATATCTGAAGATCAGACCTAATACGAAGCATAGTGGAGATGATTTGCACATCAACTACATACAAAAAGTGACCACAAGTTGAGCTTTGTGCATTGTTGGGAATGTATATATCACCCCCCTAGCACGCATCTGCTTTAAGTCTCGTCAGCCTCTCAAGGGTAGTTAAGACGAGGCATCTATTGCAAATCCTAAACTGAAGATTTCTGAAATAGTTGTGCTTAATAAGCAGTATGCTATTCCTGGCATTTGGCCTATACCCTGCATGCAAACTGTACTTGTTTTCAGGCCAATTTTTGCAACATCTGTGAACTTTGCACACTGTATTTGTGGTCAGCAGCATCTCTCAGAAATGCTGGACTTGGGAGCTCCCAAGGTGATGTCCCTTACAAGAGCCTTTGATTAGAACCATGAAAATCAGACGCCCCTGTTAAATGCTGCTGGAGTTGATTATTTTATCTTGACCTAGTTAGTGAAGAGCAATATGCCAGAATCTATTTATTTGGAATTCAAATTCATTCAAACGCTAGTGTACCTACATATAGGACAATGAAGGTTAAAAAAAAAAAAAAAAACAAAAAAAAAAACAGAAAAGGTTGCATTTATTCAAGGAGTAACATCAGATACGAAGAACTCCTTACATTCTTTATTTACATGGAACTCTCATTATGCACATAAGGTTTTGAAGTATGCTTACTGATACAATGCAACATAGATAACAAAAACATCCACTATGAGTTCTTACTTGACTGAGTGCCAAACAAGCAAACAAAATTAGCCAGAACATTATTGTCAAGAAAAGTCTGCAACTTTTGGTTACGCTCACAGCTGAGTCACATAACTTACTTTTATGTGTAAAGAAAAAAAATTGTCCAAATTGGGGGTTATCAATTTCATTATACTTACAATAATGTAACTTTTAAGAACAAAATACTGCCTGTTTGAAACTAGATCATCTCATGCTAGGTTCACTGATAATGGCCCACAATATTGTATTATTGAGTCCCTTATGAAGTATAAGTGTAATATGTTGGATGAGCACTGTGCTACTATATCGTAGAATTGCATTCCTTTTTCATTTCCATTTTCATCCGCTATTCTCCACTAACTGTTAACAACAATCAACTCATTAATTCACAGAATACTTCTATTTCTCAGAGCAATGTGGGCAAAGAGATCATCTAATCTTTTAATGCATATTCTGAATATTATCCACTTACAGTTGAACATAAGAAAAGTAGTTTAATGCAAATTTTGTTCGTAGAGGAAAATAACAAGGAGCAAATAGCACGTCTTGCGGCAAAGTACCAGAAATTGTGTATTCTCAAAAGAATTCAAGAGTTTCTGAAGATATATTCTACAGTGAAATAGATCATCTTGTTTTCACACAGGAAGTTTTTTTTTTTAAATCTTCTAAAAAGAAAATGGGAAATATTGAAATCACCGTTTCTGGAAACACTGTAATCACTCGTCACAAAGAAGTGCATAGCTGATCAGAAAAGAAAAAATGAATGTATGTTACTCAGATCGTAAAGATACTGCAACAATGCAAATAAAATAATGAATATGTAATAAATACCTACTGCTGTAGTTTCTATGTATTTAATTACCATTGTATTTCAGCGAGTGCTGTTGTCTGCATCATTCTATCCAACAAAGGAAGGATGTCCCATTGAACAGATTGGTTAATGCTCTGGGGCAACAGATGTCTACTGGAACTGCAGGAGACCAGCAACTGGTGGCCTGCCCATCTTCTGAAAACTTTCAATAGACTCATGCATATGTTCACACAATAGGGCATGTGGTAGAAATGCAAACCTCTTTTTAACCCTTTTATATGCTCTCTTTCCTTCCCAACTCATATATGAAGGTCTTTGTTTTTTTGTTTTGTTTTTTCTTTACAGGATCCTTGGAACACAGGCTCATGGAGTATATAGTGCTTGTTCTTCAGCCTAACATCTGAACTCAAAACATAAGACAGAACAGATTAGAAACTTTATAAAAATAACTATGCTAGATCTGACACATTTATGAATAGCTTTCAAAGCACAAAAGCTTTGAATGGAACACGTTCCCACCTGAGAATATCCTAATGCTCCCACAATACAGTATCTCCGCACAGCCCACAGTGGAGCTCTTCCTATTTTCACAACCGAAAACTTTACCCATTGTATGGTACAAAATAAAAGTTTTCTTTCTTCTCTTAAAAGCGTTTTCTACCTCTCAGAAATTAAAATAAGTAATAGCCTACTTGCAAAAGGAATATCAATATCCGTAGCTCAAGGTTGAAACCTTCCCCTCTCCTCAAGGGGCTAGAAGAAAATTTGTTCTACTGATGGGTACTGCCTACCATTTTCAGGTTCTTGGAAATGCACCGTTTCTGGTGCTTTTAAAAGTTCCTTAACAGAATGCACTGAGCTGGAAGATGACTCTTTAATATACTTAGTCTTCAGATAGATTTTTCTTTTTTTTTTTTTTAAGAGATACCAAAAGTGTGCAAACCTCAGCTGACCCATACGCTAGCTACGTTGTCAGAGCACAAACTGACCTGCTGGAACATCAGAAAGGTGAAGCGCCCCATTTCTGCGGAGAGAAGCCCGTATACTTACGTTCGCTGGAAAACACACAGACATTGGTTTCTTGTAGCTGTTCCAGAAGCAACTCCTTAACACGATTTCAGCTGCAGACTTCAGGCAAGCAAGCAGAACAATGAATGGATGAACAGATGGACCCGCAATGTCTTTGCTTAACCTATTACTGAGCGGAAGGGGAGCCAATCACAACCCGCAGAGCTCACAATTAGTTGGCCAGGCAGATGCAAGGCAACCTCCCCACCCTGCATCAGGTTTGGAGGTTTCTAAGATAAGCAAGTTGATGTCATTCGCAGGGTCTGCCCCGGGCAGCATGTGTATTAACGAGGGGTATGCAGCAACAATAGGCCATACAAAAGAGACTAGCAGGCAGCTGCTGTATGAGAGCCAGAGTCATTAGGGAGCAGGCTGCCAACAAGAAACACCTGGCTTGGGCAGACTTCGGCTTCTCCTCATTGTTTCTAATTCATGAAACAAAGAAAGGAATTATTTTTTAAGTGGTAAAAGTTGTGAGTTCCTATGAAATTAAAAAAAAATAATAATAACTCCCGAGGAATATAATCTCTTCTATCATGGAATTAAAAGTTCTTTTTAAGGAATAATATTGAGGAGAAATAAATCCATCAGTAGCTATGTGCGTTCCCCTTGTTAGCAAAATTAATCATATTGGTACATTGTGCAAGGAGGTATGAAAGGAGCCCACACTAAGCACGGAAATGTATTCAGAAACCGCTTTCTGAGTTTCCTGACACTTTTGTGCATCAGTCAATAAGTGTAATAAATTTGCATTTATACGCAGTTATAACAGTACTTGTGGGTATATTTCAGTTTCAGCAGAAGGCAAAACTGATTGAACTAAACTCACATAATATTAATATGTGCAATAACATATTTTTATGCAATGGCAGTGAAACATTAGGGCACTTGATAGAAAGACAAGAAGCACCCTTTTGTTCTGGCACCACTCCTGTTTGTTTGTAACAGAACTTCTCTCCCTGTTATTTCACAGGCCTGTTCTAGATGTCAAGATCTTCCTGCTTCTTTGCAGTGATGAAATATTTGAACAAAAGTCAGGAGCTAGGCAACAGCCAGCTTCTCTTTTTTATTTTGATTGAGGTAAGCCACACAGAAACCCAAACCCAAACTCCAGTCCTGCTCCCTGCACTGCCCAACATTTCCAACCCAACAGGCAGTTGCTGTAACAGCAGCAAGGTTTGATGTTTGATTAAAAAAAGCAGAGTCATACGGCCTTTCGAATAAGAAGCTGCCACAGCTGGTAACTTTAGCGCAGGCAGCTCAGTGCAGAGAAGCACGCAGCCTTGAGGAGATTCTACGTTTGCAAATATTCACCTGAATGACTGCTAGAAAAGCAAATCTACTGAACTTCAGCATCTGCACGTGGCTGAAAGCACTACTGAAAAGCACTGCCACAGGGTCAGCTGTCCTCCTCTGCTTGGGAAGACAGGCGACCTGCCGGGAAACTTCAGCTGTGATTTAGAAGAAGTAATGAACGTGAACAGGTTTGTTAGACCTCTCTGGGTGATTTCCCAGAGCTTTAGATGGATATTAGTGATTCAAGATAGTAAATGAAACCACACGTCATCACGCTACTGCCTGATGACTCTACCATACGTCCAGATAGGAAACTGAAAATCAGAACCCCCAAGTTTAGTTCCTCTGCACTGTCCACTAAACACTCCCGAGAACAACAGCCAGCACCACTATTTTGGGGCTTTTGAGTCGGCGGCAGGAGGAGACTCCTCACTAATTTCTGCCACCGTGAACACAAAGACTGAGGGAAAGCTACCCACGAGCACAGTGGGAAGCCTGATCTCCAGCACTGGATTAAGCCTCTTTGCAAACAGCGAATAAAAGCAGTGATCTGAAAAAGCTAATCAGTCCCTGCTGTGGTATTTAGACTACCTCAGTCGCCGGTATTGGATAACGTTAAGCATGTTAAAACTTCTGTAGGCAAAATAAGAAGCCAGTCCAGCTCCCCTATGCCCAAGAACTGCCCTTGAAAGCAAGCAGGATCACTTGGCTAGTCATTAGTTTAGTATCTCCCTGATTAGAGCCAGGCACTTCTTCCGTGATACCAGAAATGCCTGTTTTGGCAGAGGGCACATAAGACACCATTTACATACAAACTGAGAACTTCCCAGCACAGAAGTGGTGTACTTATGGCTCCACACACACAATTAGGAGAAGAATATGATCTGGCTTGAAAACCTACCTTAAAAAGAAGGGTGTAAGTTCTGCACGTTTACTTGCTAAGATGGGTCCCCTCAATGTCTTCTGCAGTAGCAGTAAGTATAACAAAAACAAACAAAAAACACACAGAACAAACAAAAAACCCTACACCACCAAACAACTTTCCATACTCCAACTGCGTGTCTTCTGGGCACCAGGTCTGAACGTCGGCTGCTGATAAATCTTCATGCTAACGCCACGCTGCAGCCCTGACTGTGACTAAACTCAGAACAATCTCAAGACTTGTGTTATATTGTTTCATTTGCATAAAGTATTCTAGCAAGCTGCAGTTGCATGAATTAAGAACACATTTTTTGCATGATGTCAGTTACGTAAAACAGCTGCCTGTACTTCAAGAATTTTCTCAGCTCGCCCCTGAAAGAAGTTGTGCTGTCGAAGGTTTACAAAATGTCAGATCATCCTATTAAATCATGTTTGCAATGACAGCAAAGCATTCATATTAAGGTTTTAACCAGTACACTAGGCTTCCTACTGGGACTGAGGAGGTCAACAAAGAAACCTCAGTAAGAAACAATGTGGATCTCCTGTCACATCTGTGACGGGCTACAATAGAATCACTCGAAAGTACACAGTGCAAATGAACAAAGAGAGCTCTACTTCTTTGCTAAGACCTGCAAATCCAATAACTTGACTAGCTCAGCAACCTCCTATTACCTCATTTAAAATACAAAGAGTCACGAAGTTAAACCCCGTCACCAAAATACAGCATATGGCAGCACTTCAAACTTCTGACCTTTCAAGATGGAGAAGCTCCAAACACCTACTTTTCGTGGCTCCCACAGATCCCGCATTGCATACAGCGCTCATCGCGTCTCTAACGCCACTTGACTGAGCAGCGGGCTGGCCCAACGTCGTGAACTGGCTGGAAGTGGGGGGATAACCCGGACTCAGAGGCAGGAGGAGACTTGAGGAGGGTGCAGACAGGCGTAGGATGCTGTAGGGGTGCAGCCTGGGGTGAGCCCCTCAGCTGGGCAAGGGGTGGGAAGGGAAGCATCCCCTCCTTGGGAGGATCTGAGGGACCACAGCAGACAGAGCTGGAGCAGCTGGGAAATCCGGACTGCCTAGGCCAGCGGTATTCAGGAAGCACTACTGTAAGGGAAGACGGGGGGACAAAAAGAAGAACTAAAAGAGCTGCTACTTTCATACAAACCTTGACATTTCAAACGCAAAGACAAAGCCTTTTAAAAAGAAATGATTGTATGCAAGCATACAGAGTGGTCATTCTGTAACTCCAGGGCTATGGCTGCAGCAATTAGATGATTTGCCCACCAAAGCATTTCATTATCTTTTATTGTAGAACTTTATGCTCAATCTACAGAAATAACTGATGTATTTGCAAGAATAGACTGAATGAGTTAAATCAAGCACATACCATTGCGTTTACGAAAGAGAGACAAAGGTTGTATACCAAGACAAAGCTCACTGCCGCGCCATTGCAAAATATCATACATTCACTATTGTACTTGGAAGCTACAAGGGAAATGCTTATATTCCAAACGATGAGGTGGAAATAGGTGTTCAAGACCAGGTTGGACGAGGCCCTGGGCAACCTGATCTAGTGGGTGGCATCCCTGCCCATGGCAGGGGGCTGGAACTGGATAGTCTGTAAGGTCCCTTCCAGCCCGAGCCATCCTATGATACGATGCTATGAAATACAGCAGAAATTCCTCTTCACTAGTCAGTATCTTGAGCGATGCCAAGTATCTCAAGCTCAGCACTCAGAGAAGTACGCTTAGTTTGGAGAAATGGTTAAGGGGTACTCTAGACGCTATCTGCACGTGGTCACAAAATCAAACAAAAAAACCACCACCACTCTTACAGCCACGCAGAAGAGAGAACTAACCAACCAATAAAAACTCCCTAGAATTCAGAAACACAACCAATGTTACGATAAAGATGAGTAATGCTTTGCCAAGAGAAAATAGCTACCCTTCAAAAAATATGTTTAAAGTATCAATTGCATTTTAAAGTGCAATGTGATTTCTCCATAGGAATATAAATAAAACCACTTTCAAATGCAAAAAACAGAGTGGCAAAGAGTTACTTCAATTTTGGAAAGACAACTAAAGATGCCTGTAGTTATCCTTAAATTTTAAGGAGGCAGAGATGCACTTTCCACCAGGCCATCATCTTAAAAGGTCAACAAGTTCCCAGGGTAGGTCTATTAGATCACCAGTATTGACAGCATGCAAGACTTGAGCAAGCTGTTGCAACATTCATCACATCCTCTAATATGTTTTAAAGAGAAGAGGAAAAAGTTAAGCTTTTTCTTTTCCAGAAGTAGCAATTATTTCTTTGCTGACCACGCATATGAACAGCTGCAGTCTTTCCTCATCTGTGCATAGACAAAGGCTGTGACCACAGGCTGTTTGCCATGAGATGACATGGTGCCCACACGCAGCTGCCCCCAGCTACAGTCTGCCTGCTTAAGGAGGCCGACAGGCTGAAGCCTGACCAGCCAACTGTGCAGAAAGCACAGGGCAGAAACAGTGCAGTCACCCTTCAGCATCACGCTGAGCAACTCCTGAAATGAAGTACATTTCCTCGTGCCAAGAGTTTCATTCTGACAGTGAATAGTTTTGATGATGTGACAAAGAAAACAAACAAACAAACCAGCACAATTAACTAGAAGATAATGGAAACGTAGTTGCCTCAGCACCACAACTTCAGATATCCATTGCAGGTGGGGATCCATAAGCAGTGCTTCTTCCAAGGAACCACGGGATCACAGGATGGCTAAGGTTGGCAGGGACCTCTGGGCCCATCTGGTGCCACCCCTGCTGAAGCAGGGACACCCAGAGCAGGCTGCCCAGGACCACATCCAGGCGCCTTTTGGAGATCCCCAAGGAGGAGACCCCACAGCCTCTCTGGGCAGCCTGTCCCAGGGCTCCGTCACCCGCCCAGCACAGAAGTGCTGCCTGGTACTCAGAGGGAGCCTCCTGGGTGCCCGGCTATGCCCATGGCCTCCTGTCCTGGCACTGGGCACCACTGAGCAGAGCCTGGCTCCGTCCTCTCTGTACCCTCCCTTCAGGGATTTCAGGACATGGATGAGATCCCCCTGAGCCTCCTCTTCTCTGGGCTGAGCAGCCCCAGCTCTCCCAGCCTCTGCTCACAGCAGAGATGCTCTAGCGCCTTCATCATCTGGTGGCCCTGTGCTGGGCTCTCTCCAGTGTGCCCAGGTCCCTCTGGTCCTGGGGAGCCCAGAACTGGACCCAGCACTCAAGGTGTGGCCCCACCAGTGCTGAGAGGGAAGGATCATGTCCCTTAATTTGCTGATTCAACTTTGCCTGGTACAGCCCAGAATACCATTTGCCTTCTTTGCAGCAAGGGCACGTTGCTGGCTCAAGGGTTTCCCCATGTTTAAGCAGATGCTCCAACCGAAGCATGGTTAAAATCAGGCACAAACAACCAAATTACACAACCACATCTGCACAAATAAACCAGTGCATGCACACAGAGGGGACATAGCCACAGAAGTCCTACTTCCAAGAAGAATAAGTCAGGTGACCAGAAATTCTTTGTGTTTTGGGGAAACAGACACACAAGAGCACTCTAAACTGTATCAGGAAAATGTTCTTTACGGCATGCAAATGTAATTTCACCATTTCCACTGTTTGGCCACTCAAGGTTTAATTTCACAACCATGTCTATGCCTGTAGAAGATCCTTTCACTCCCTGTTCAAATACAGCCATGAGTAAGACACACCAACCCTGTGGACCTTCCTTTAGGATAGTTCCCTCAGTTACAGTCTCCCGAGGGAGGGGATTTTTTTTCCCTCTTAAAAATGCAAATATCATGGAAAAATACAACAGCTGCCACTAGTGCTGAGGGTAAGTTTAAAAGCTTTCTTTAGAAATGCATTGTAATCTAGTATCTTGTATTTATTTCTGCTCTTTTTGGTGATGCAAGAGCCTACAATACGTTGTTATTAAGAAAATCACCCAGATTAAAAATCCTTAAAAAAAAAAAAAAGGACAGAAAAATCACCTGCCAGTGGTTATTGAATTCCAGTCTGTAGCCACGTAAGGGTCTATCCTATTTTTACACAGCTTGCTAAAGAAAACCAAGAAAAGCAGCTTCCAACCTGCGCCTTCCAGCTCTACCAGTAAGTTTTTCCTTCTGATTGCAAACAATCTCAAAAGCCCGTCATGCACAAGAGTGGCTGCTGACCAATGCTCTCATCGACACCAGGGCAGCGCGGAACATGCAGATTCCTGCCACAAACTATATGACGACAATTAGCTTAAGATCATTGCCAGAGGACATTGTTTCATTCCTTCCTTATTTTTATTTATTTACTCATGAATCGAGGCAGAGACACTGACATACAAATCGCTCTAGAGACAAAAAAAGGAGTTTCCGGTGATACACATTGGATTTGATCTCTTCCCACTTCCAGCATGAGTCACGCTGTCTGGGTGCTTTCTGAACATGAAAATCTGAACTGTCTAATTAACTTTCCTTGTGACAATATTGGGCGGCCAGACAATGCCTACAACTGTACAAAGTGTACGCCGTCATGCTTAGCAAAGTACTTTTATTCAAATTTGTTCTGTCAGAAGAAAATCCGCTAACAAAACTAACATGGTTAAGTGGGGAAAAAAAAAAAGAGTACTGTCTTCATTTAAATACAAATTTAAGAGACTTCACTAGTCAACCTAACATCTTTTATCTGTGCCACGCTATTATTAAGAGTTTGAAAGGAGCGTCGGAGGAAAATAGGCTTCTCAAACTGTCTAGCGACACAGGCAGGTTGTGTTTCAGGTCATGCTGCTGGCAACAGAGCTCCTTAATCTCCAGGGTTCCTGGACGGAGTTCAAGGTGTTGGTTGGACTCTGTGTAGCCCTAAATGGCTTCACAGGGCTATGCTTATTTGAGAGACAATTCCTGTGCCTGTACCATACTGCTGCAGTTGTCATTTTGGACTGGAGCCTTCTCCGAGGGAGCTGCCAGCAGCGGATTTTCTGCAAGACTTTCAACTTTATAATTCGCTCTCTACAGGGATGAAAAAGCCAAAAAAAGTATGTTAAGGTTCAAATTTTTACTCAGATTTTTAAAGTAAAGAATTAAGAAAGAGACAGCAAATGCAGTTTGTTGAGGCACTCTTGGTATATAATTCTTTCCTACTTTCTGGGGAATCTTTTAATAGCACTGACAAGCAGTAACAATAGCCAGATCATATAGTAAGTAGGTTACTGTAGCTGCAAATCCAAGTTCAAAAATAAAGGGAAAATAGCTACCCAGAGGTGATTTCATTACCTGTCATCTAGGTACGGGTTTTCTTCAGATTGCTGTATCCCAGAACCCAGGAGAACCCACCGGGAAGTCCACACACTAAGCTACTGACACCAGGCTTAAAAATCCTAATTTTACATATTAATAAAACAGTTTGGCCACTTTTGTTTAATAACCTAATATATCAGAAAGAGACAAACCATCTGGTAGTGATTTTATATAATCTGAAGACCTACAAAGAACTGCAGACTCATTTCGTTCTAAGCTCAGAAGGTTGCAACTTTTAAATTAGAAATGAACATTGCAGACCAGATTTCCTCTATGTTTAGTCCCCACTTTATCATTTTATTTTTAAAGTTGGAAAGCGAACCAGATTTTTGTCCTGTGAATGAATACCTGCACATATTCCTTCACTAAAGTTAATACATTTTGATTGTTTCTGGCTCTCAGAGCTCACATTTTCCTTGCCTGAGTTCCACCTTCATACACTGAGTGATGCTGCATTTAGAATTAAATAATTTAGTTTGGAAGGGATCTCCAGCGGTCAGCTAGTTCAACAAATCTCAAGAAACTCAAAGCAAGGGCAACTACAGCAGGTCACTCGGCACCTTTTCCAGTCAAGCTTCCAGGCAATTTCCAAGGCTGTAGATTCCACAGCCTCCCTAAGCACCTACCCAAGCGTTTAAACGCTCTCACGGGGAGAACATATTTCTTTATGGCCAGCAAGAATTTCTCCACTGTGACTTGTGACGGCTGGCTGTTGTCCTTCTGGTCCATACCTCTACTTGGAGCATTTCTGTCTTCTCCACACCCTCAGGTTATATAGCTGACGAGAGCCATAAGATTCCCCTGAGCCTTCTCTTACCAAGGCCAAAGAAATTTGTGTTTCCCAGCCTCTCCTCGTACGTGACGTACTTCAGCCCTCTGCACAACCTGGGAGCTGCCCTCTGGAGTTGCTCCAGTCAGTCCACATCTCCTGTCCTTCAGAGACCAAACCGGGGCACGGCGCTCCACGGGCGATCTCCTGAGTGCCAAAAAGAGGCGAACAATCACCCTGCGCATCTGCTGGCTGTAGTCTTGCTAATGCAGCACGCTTGGCCTTATTTCCTATTTCTGCAACATCATCTTGTGCTTATCAGGTGGTGAGGCTTCACTTTCCACAAAAGCCTTCCACGTCAGCAAATGAACTGAACCCTACTCACATCTGCATCTGCTTCCAGTGCTCCCCCACGCACACCGATGAGTGTGTCCAAGCTGCACACGAGCCATCCAGACTGCTTTCTGTATGTAGACTGCAGAAAGATCAGCGTTAAGATGATGACACTTGTTCTCTCATGAATGAGTTTGCTTACCTGAGGTCTCTCTTGTACACATGAACAGGCAACCGATTTTAATGTGCTACCCTCTGAACCCTAGCAAGGGGTTCTCATCAGCAGAGAAACGAAGCCAGAGCCACCTGTGCGCATCTGTACCGCCTTGATGGAATTAAAAACTCCAGAGCTTGGTGTTTCATGCAGTTCCACGTGAGCTACAGACTGCTACCACGGCCTCATGAAACTTTAGATCTGCCAGTTTTATGGAACAAATCAGACGGAGGCCCATCACCAAACGCTGAACAGAACCTTATGGAAAGGCCACACACGGGACTAACAAAACCAAAGTGCAATTATTCTGAGTCTTGGAAAAAGGCTGGCTGCATAACCCCTCAATGCAAACACACACTCAATTTCTGTGAGGAACTGCAGTTAATTTCTCGTAAGTTATCAGGCAAGGGAAGCTTACCAAGTTCCACTCCTAACACAAGGGATGGCCCACTCTGAGAAGACGACAGAGGTCAGAAGAAACAGCCTAACTTTGAATGCATTTTGGAATTAAGATCAAGCTGCAGCTAATGGGCACCACACTCCTGAGCCACACAGCCTCTTGCTGGAACCAGATGAAAGCTTTGCCAATGCACGCACGCTATCAGATGTTATTTTCCAAGCAGTGGCTACCATAAAAAGCTATTAACAGACAACTGATCAAGTGGCTAGGGAAACAACAGCTGAAGCAGAAAACTCTGATTTTAATCTTACAGCGGCAAGCGCAGGCTGTAGCTCAGCAACAACTTCAAGAAGCCCAGACTGCAACCCTACTGCGACAGCTCCAGAAACAGCAGCGAGTCCAACTCACAGCTCAGCTGGCAGCCCGGCAAGGGGAGCAGCAACAATCCCAGAGCAGCTGCTATAGGGACTCACGAACCCAGGTGCACTGCCCTGGGCGTTTGTAAATCACAGCCCTTCCCCAGCCAGAAGAAACCATTTCCAGAGGTGCATCTGGCAAGACAAACTGTATGTATTGGAATTATTGCTGAAGGAGAAATTATCTCAGGTTTTTAACTCGGTTGAGCATTTTAAGCTGGGAGGGCCCAAGGGGATGTCGCTACATGTAGTCTATGAGGCTCTCAGACCCTCCACTTTGATGAAGTGGAGATCTCCGTGAAAGTGCTGATGGCTCTTTACCAGGGAAATGTCTGTCACCAAGGATGAGGCTACGCTTCGATGCTTGGTGCAGGAAGGAGTACGTAACCCAGTGGGTCAAATAACTTCGCAGATGACGAAGGGTTCGGGAGCCCTTTCCCAGACAGGGCACCAGTTATAACGGCAACTAGGAAAGCAGAGAGACAAGGGTTTAAAGATACCAGCTACTTGTACAAACAGAAGCTTGCAGAACAGAAAGAAGCTAGGAAAGTAGTTTCTATTAACAGAATTGCAATCTGTCCCTTCTCCAGCCAGTCTTAGCCAAAACCACCAAATTTAATTAGTCCTAAGATAAAAGGACTAAGTGACAGCAGAGCGGTAATTTTCAACTCATCGCAAAATTTCGAAGTTTCACGGCATTTTACTTCAAGAACTGATTCATTGATTTCTCAACTTAACACATCACTTTTTATAGCTCATATGGGAGGATGGCTCACAGAAATGGTCTTTTAGGAACTAGCATGACAGTTTTAGTCAATTACTAAAGCACTCAAGGATTTCAGACTCTTGCCAGCCTCGGAGCTTTAGCTACTTGCAGCAAGCAGACTGCTTTTCAGGTATTTGCAGTAACTTGTGTCACATGTGCTGTTGAACACCTCCAGCTTCACTAACTTCCCCAATCTTTGGCACCACTCTGCAACTTTCAACCACCTCCTAAGACATTCCTTTCATACCAAAAGAAATTGCTGTATTTCTTCTTCTGGGAGGATTACTAATGACCATTAAATTCTCCTTCACTCCCGACCACTTAATGTCTTGCTTTGTCTCTTCCTCACTTTTCCCTGCTGTTCTCAAAATACCAACTTCCACATAAGTAAAATCCCTCTTCCTGAGCATACCTTTACTTTTCTCTCTATCCAGACTCAATAAAACTATTTTATGAGAATGCATTTTTACTTTGTACAATCTTGCTCAAGTTTTATGCCGACTTATCCTAAAAGAACTCAGACCCAAACCACTTTGGGTTAAAAACAAAGGTACTGGGAACTGTATTTCCTGAGCATGTATGATGTTTCTGCATTTAGAGGACAAGGGACCCTGGGGATGGTCTAGCATTCTGTTCTGCATCTACATCTACCTACATGTATACATAAAGACACCTCCCCGCCCAGGGAGGAGGATGACGAATGTGAAATCTTCAAGTGTTACACTGGTACCATAAATCAAGAAAAAACAACCTCAACGCAGCCAGGCACTCAGGAGAGGTAGTCTGGAGCGTGACTGTGTGGTGAGCCTGGCAGAAGGAATCCTGCAGTTGCAGAGGGTGAGCTGCTTTTCTCCCTGGGGCAAACTTCAGAAAGGTTCTTGTCTGGACCTTTCCAGTTGGGACTACAGATGCACAAGTCTGAAAATTCAAGAAATCTTCCAAAACATTCTCATTCTGCAGCTGTGATACAAGAGTGAATAGAGGCGGAGTTTACCAAAAAGCTAAAGCAACTCCTTAACTGTGGAGCACAATAGCTTTGCAGAGTGGCAAAGTGTCAAGTGTCAAGTCCAGCTCTTCATGCTAAGCAAAATACAGTTTGAATTTTTGGTAGCGCAAGCTCAGCCTTTTTACACAAGAAACGTGATACAGCCTGAAGCAATCAATCCCAGAACAGGTAAAAAAGGGAAATGCCTAGTGCATCTAAGCAGAAAGCCCCAAGGTTATGAAAACCTTCATCAGTTTCTGCTCATCAATAAACAACATGGCACAGAACATGCTTTCTGACAGAGCCTCAAGATGCTATATAACAGTACTTAAAGATGCAGAGCTTTAAGGGGGAAAACATCCATATGGTATTTTCACCCTCTAACCCTGCTGAGCTGCCTATTCCACAAGATATGTAGTGGAAAAACATGGAGAGAGGGAAAAAAAATAACAGGAGAAAAGGAGGAGGGGGAAGAGAAGGAAAATTTGAGAGATGCCTCGTAACTCTAGCAGGAAGGCAATTATGAGCAGATTACAATTGATTTTCTATCTGCGTGCTAACTGGAAATGACCGGGGGGTAAGAAAAATGACTCCACTTCTTGTTACACCATCTTACCTCTGCTTTTCTTATACACTACTTTCAACATCCAATTTAATAACTAAAAAGAAGTGTCAATTCTTTCAAGCATAAAAAAAAGAGGCTTGTTCAATTAACGGGTTACTCACTTCAAACATATGGCAGTGGTAGTACATTCACTGTAAATATTTAGCATGCTTGAAGACGGGAGGCATTTTAAACAGAACTACGCAGTACACAGTAAGAAATATAACACATAACTATACAATAACTTCAGTCCAAGGACAGAAACATCTCTGTCTTTTCACAGAAACAGCTCGCTACAGTCTGTGAACAACATCTGTTTCTTCTGGTACCTCAGATATAGTTTCCAGTATCACAAGACACAAAAAAAGAAGTGTAACCACCTTCATCACTAATAAGGCCACTGGCCAGCTGCCATGGCAACAAACACTACGGAAATGAGTGAAGGAGGAAATATCTCCTGAATAACAACAACAAAAAAACCCACCCCTATCCACTACTTCCTAGCTACACGTGGGACATTGCTTCACCGAACAGCAAAAGCAGCAGAATAATATTTACAGAACAGGAAAAGGTAGGTTTTATGCCATAACCTGACATATCGCATTTCCAACCTTCCCTTTGATTACTGTAACTCTCTACCCCCACCTCTTTTACTATTGTCATTCTTTTTCAAGTAGCTCAGCTTTCAAGAATTAATTAAAATACAGGCTGAGATCCATGGTTAGTAGCTGAGGCTAGAAAATTCAGATTAGGATCTGTCATAATTAAAAAAGAAAAGCATAAGCAGTGAAAAATCTACACAGACTTGAAGTACTGAAGGTAGGTTTGTTTTTTTCTTACTATTATTATTTTTTCAGAAGTATTCATTCAAGCCACAAGTCACAGATTTGATGCAGAGAATACTGAACAAGATTTTATAACTTCATTAATGTAAGAAATCAACCTAAATGACATGTGCCCTTTCTTTTTTTTAATCTGTAGCCATTTCTGAATACAACAAAAACTGACCTGAGCCAAGCAAGTTCCTCATTTCACTTCAAGTTGACTTTGAACTCTTCTGTTTCAGCTTGCTTAAAGGGTATTTTCAGTTGCATGTACGATAGGTAAGATATCAGTGAAGAAAATCTTGTAAGGTTTTTCACTTACCTATGTAAAATTAAACAGCAAATGGTTTAATCAAATATTGAGCTGAGTCTCCAGTCTTTTCAAGTCTCATCAACTGCTAGCCTAGTTTCCTTCAAAGAAATAAACAGCTCTGGAATGCCAATAACATTTTCAACAGTTGGTACAATCCAGAAAAGCGAGCAGTGAAATCACTCCAGTGGACTGTTACTCAGCTCAGTGTTCAGCTTAAAATGCACAATATACACAGATGAGTCAAGTCTAGATAATCCTTCATGCTCTGTCTGGTTGAACGTATAGGGCTTGTTTTTAAATTGCACACCTTAAATAAACTCCACTTTTCTTTGCATGTATATCAGAAGACCACAATTCTTTAAACCTTTTCAAGTTGGAGATGCCTAAAATTTGGGGGAAGGGGGGGAGGAGTTCTGTCTACCAGGACCTCATAAATTATAACTGCTTTTCTAAAAGGATCAAAAATGGTAATGTTTATTGTACAACCACTGAGTAACTGCTGTCTTATAGGTGTCTAGTGTAGTAGTAACAGTGAAACAGGCACATTGGACTGACACCATAAACACGACAAGGTTTATAGGCAGGTGAGATGCCTTGATTGGTTCAGCTATCTCCACTAGAAAAAAAAAGTTTTTGATTTCTCAACACTAATAATTCTAATTAATGAAAAAGAAGGGGAAGGGAGAAGGAAGAGGAATCACATTTACCTGTAAAAGTAATGTAAGCATACTAAAATAGCTGTGAACTTGTTTTGCACTGAGATAACAAATTCTCTTCAAAATGACAGCATGCTTGAATTTTGATCGGCTCACTACCTTACACTTTGCTGAGGTGGAATCTCATCTCAGAGCATCCTCACACAGAACAAAAAAAAAAAAAAAAAAAGAAAAAAAAAGGTTTGTTAAGCTTTACCTAATGCTGTCCCAGAAGAAGGGTTATAGTAAGCTCATTGGAGTGCTCTACGGGCACATGCCAGGTGGCAAAGAGGAAGCATCCCGGCACTGTGCAAACCCAGACATGAATGGTTTATTTTCTTTCCAGATCAAAAGACTGTACACCTAGTGCTTTCTTAAGCACATTGTTAATTGTTTTACATGAAGATTCCCAGTTATGAACTACTGCTCCACTTTGCAAACACGGACCAAGGGGACAGGACACAGAACTTTAACACTTCCCCTCGTGGAGAAGACCCGATATTCAGCAGGATGGCTTGACTTGCTGAAGCCAACTTTCAGCAACAATATCTGACGTGGGCTACCTGGCCTTACCACAACCACCAAGCCTCGGCCAGGCACAGGACTGCCAGACGGGACCGGCTGCCGTCCGTGGGCGCTGCACAAACACAGCAGCAGAGTTTCCTCGCCGGAGGGCATTATAAAATAACGTCACGGTGCCACAAATGCAACTGTACATGCCCGACGTTACTCATACCTGTCTGCAGAATCAAGTCCAAAACACACAGGTGAATGGAAATTATTATTATTATTTTTTCTAAAGAGAAACTGCACCTGGAAAGGCTCGGCTGGACCTGGAAATGATTCTGGCGGTGCTCTCTGAGGTGGCTGCCTACCACGGGTTTGGCTACACGACCTGCACAGCCCACGAGCAGGGAGTAAAACCCCCGCTGCCCTGACTTATTAAAAATAATAATAAAAAAGGGGAACGGCTGGGCGGGCAGAGGACCCGAACCAACTTTCTAATTCCCTCCGGGGCTCCCAGCACCCGCACCTCCGAGTGCCCGCCGCGCGGGGCAGGGGCACCCCGGGACCCCCGGGCCGGCACCGCGAGGCCCCGGGGCCGACGGACGGCGCCGTCTCCTACCTCCACCGAGCTGCTCCTCCTCCTCCTCCTGCTTCTCTGCCGCCCCGGCGACCTCGGGGAGGCGCCGGGGGCAGGGCCGTGTTTACCCGCACGCCGGCCCGGCCCCGGCAATGGGCGGCCCCGGGGCCGCCGCTGCCGCCATGGCCGCCGCCGCCCGCCCCGTCCCCCCGGCACCCACCTGGCCGCCATGCGGGGCGGAGGGCGGCCCGCCCCGCCAAGGTCGCCGCCACCTCGCCCGCCGCCACCGCCCGCCTCATGGCCTCAGCCCGCCTGGCCCCCGAGCCCAGCCACCGCCTCTTCCTCTTCCTCCCCCTCCTCCTTCTCCTCCTCCTCCTGCCGGGCGGCACCTGCCGGTGAGGGACCGGGCGGTGGGTGCCGTGGTGCCGCCCCCACACGTTACCCCAGTGCTGGAGGGGAGGCTCCGTGATGAACCCCCCCGGCCATGGCAGCGGCACGGCCTGGGCTTGCGGTCCTCCAGGCCCGCCCGGCTGCCATCGGCGAGGTGCTGGCAGACAGCTTTGCGACCGGAGTGTGCTCGTACCTCACTGTCCTTGTCTTTACAGGTGGAGGAGCAGAGGTGGGAGAGCTCTTTGGCAAGGACCGCAGACGGAGTCTGTGGCAGAGTTGGTAGAAAGCTCGATTTCTGTCCCATGTTCTAAATAGGAGGTGTTTCCTCCCACCCCGCTGTTACTTGTGTGGAGATGAAGTAATCCATCTACCTCGCACCATCCTACTGTGCCTTCTGTGTTCGTGCAGACGTGGCTGCGCGCCAGGAAGGTGGTTAGAAGATATGAATGAAGCGCTGATGTTGTGGTTGTGGCTTGCTAGCTGACTGAGCGTATACACGATATGACATAAAGCCATCGCTACTCACAGGCGCAAAGTGTGTATGTAATCGTTAGTCACTCACAGAATCACAGAATCACCTAGGTTGGAAGAGACCTCCAAGATCACCCAGTCCAACCTCTGACCTAACGCTAACAAATCTTCCACTAAACCATGTCCCTAAGCTCTACATCTAAACGTCTTCTAAAGACCTCCAGAGATGGTGACTCAACCACTTCCCTGGGCAGCCCACTCCAATGCCTACTTGTATCCTACTACTGAAGTTTGTAAAGAATTCTTTAGGTACCCAGCAGAAAATGGACTAAATTTCTGAATTTTGCATGTAATGAATTCTTTGCAGAAATACCAGCCTGAAAGGCCACTCTGCAGGTTTCATTTTTCCTGTAAAACGTGATAGATTTACTTAGACAGAACATTCTAGAGAAACAGTGCCATGTCACTTTCCTGTATATATTTCAATAAAGCTTCCCTCATAGAGCTGACAGAGTCTGTAAGCAGGATGGCATGATTTTGTCTGTTCTATTATTCAGCACAATATTTGCTCAGTTTCTCTGTATCTCATCCCCAGGTTGCTTGAGCATGATTTGGAAGGTTCAGCTTGGTGCAAGAGGCTGACTGTGGTTTACTACTTGGCTGGGCAGAAAGAGTTTGAGACCTCTACTAAAAAAAAGACAATGCTTGTACCCTTAGTCCCAGACATGCTGATGCTGTTTGAGAAATGTCAGAGTGGTGTCCAAATGCAGCTAAGAATATTAATTTAGAAGAGGAAATTAATGAAAGCAAGACTAAAGAATTAAGACACTTGCAGTTCCACTTTGCTGCTTATTATGGAAGGCTTTGCTGGTGATTGAGGAGTGTATGAGTCAGTTAAAAGCACTGCGGCACTGAAGAAAATGATTCGCAATTATCAGAAGAAGAGAGAGAGACTGGAATTGATTTTGAAACTACTTAAAGTCACAAGAGAGTTTCACATTAACTTTTTTCCTTAGTAAACTCTAGTTCCCAGTGAGTTTGTCTAAAGGATCTTTTTGACCTCATCTCCTGTTTCAGATTATGTAAACCTCCAGTACCTTTGTAACTGATTAAAATGTGCTCGTTGTAAGCATGAGTTAAGTTTGCTCAAACGTGAGTTTAAATGAAATGAGCTGCTTGATGTCACTGGATTGCTTATTGGCAAAAACCCATTTCCTCTCTATTGACTTAAGTAGCAAGTTGCTTCCAAATTAAAATAGAAGTGTGGGAGTCAGAATCCAAGATTTTTCTGTCCCATGATCACAACCCCCAAATATAGCAGCAGTACCTGGAAGGGAACGTTGTAGGAGTTAAAAGTCTTCCTCTTGGTAGGACAGTCAGGTGCTGGGAATTCATACGCCTCCAGAACTTCCCATGCCTCTCTTCTCCCTCTGAGTTTGTTTCCCCATTACACACGTTCGCTGTTCTTCCCACACCACTGTTTTTCAGGTTTTGCTGAAACTCAGGACTTCAGTAGCTCGTCCGGGACTTTCACATGTTGCACAACCCTTTCCTGGTACGTAAACGGAGGAAAAAGTTGTTATTAATAACTGACAATGCACTCGTGAGCATAATCAGTGCTTAAAAAAGAAGAGGGAAAACAGGACCAGCTGCCCCGTGCTGGAACCAGAATCTTTTTCATTTCCAGAATCTGTACTTACATCACTATAATGTAACAATACAGAATCAGAAGAATTTATAAACAGTACATTTTCTCTGAAACCATCTGTCCTCCTGTACATGTTAACTCTAATTTCCCTTCCCTTCTTTATGAATCTCTATTAATTCAGGTTGGCTTTAGCAACTTTGCATCACAGCTGCTTTTTTTTTTTTTTTTCTTTTAATTAAAAAGTGCATATTAATATTTTCAAAGTTTGTTTACTTTCTCAATTGTGCTGTGCATTTATTCTGCCATTTCTGCTCCCCCTGTACTAGCTACAGCTTTTTTCCATGACTTGAATATTTTCTGCCTGTTGGATAGAAAATGCCTCTTTTATTACTGCAGTTGTCCAACAAGCTGCCCTGTAAGTGAACCTACTCACCCCCTTGTCCTGGGAAACCTGTGTTACGTGCCTTCCTCCACGCCAGTCCATTTCTTTCAGTTACTCCCTGCTCAAAACTCTCTTGATCCAGCTTGTTCTCATCAGATGTGCCAGAGCAGATAATGGATTTCAACACAGTGATTGTTAGTGCTTGTTGCTTTTATTTGATAACTGCTGCTTTACTTTCAGATCCTAAATGGTAAGTCTATTTCCTGCTGGCCACCTGCTTCAATATTTTGAGTACCTTTTGCAAGTAGACCCTCATCCTTTCCTTTTTTTTTTTTTTTTCTTCACTGAAACGCAATTGTGCTCCCTGGTTCCAAACTGGCATCCTTAAAACATCTAGAAGATTTGTCAGCTCTTGCTTTAGCCTCCCACTGTCATTATTTTTCATTTTCAGCCACCACATTTTGTCCACTTAACTTCTTCATCTCAGATCCTTGTGCTGCTTCTGCCATGATTTGCGTAGAAAAGCCTACATACTTGCTATGACAAAGCTGCTACGACAATGTACATTTTGTTAATTTATGTTACCACAGCAACTGAGTCATGCAAAGATGTAATGTCACGTTGTTTGATACTGCACCTTGGTATGCTCATAAAAAGCTAGGGAAACGGGGTCTGTGCAGAGCTGCTATGGAACTGGGGCTGAAATAGTTAGAAAACCATACCTACAGAGTAGGTGTCAAGGGTTTGTGTCAAAATGGATGCACCACATAAGATCCTCTAGGAATCTAGATTTGGTTCTGTTCAGTTCTGGGAGGAATTACAGACATGCTGGAGGAAGGGGTTAGGGTCTTGACAAATACAAAACTGGTCTAAAAAACAAGGCATACCTTGTGAGGGGCGACAAAAGCAAGCTGCTTAACTTAGGCAGGTATTAAAAACTGCACCAACTCAGGAAGAAGAACTGGTGAAAAAGTAACCATTCAGAAATAAATCTGAACTCTACTGTAAGCCACAAGCTTAACATAAATCAGCAATGTGCTTTTGTGGCAAAAATAGTAAACATCCCAGGAAGAAGTACGTGCAGACCCATGCTCAGTATTGGTAGGACATCAGCGGAAGGGCTAGTTTTGTGCACCATAGCCCAGGAAGGATGGGAGCCAACAGGAGACAGTGCAGGTGGCAACAAGAACAAGCAGAGGGCTGGGAAGACGAAAGGAGCTGGAGCTGTTGGACTAAATAAAAGAGGGCAGGGGAAAGACATGCTAAGAGACGTCATGTACTTAAAAGGCCATTGCAAAGAGGAAGGGAATAATCTATTCTTGGTAGGTAGAGTAAGATGTAATGGACCTAAATTGCATCAGGGAGGAAAAGCTTTTTTAATGGTAACATTAGTGAAGCACAGCTTTACATGCGGAGGGTGTAGTAGCGTCTCCATTACTAGATGTCTTTAAGGATGTGCTGGACAAGTAGTAAGTACTATTGATCTGGCATTGGAATTAGAGGATGGATTAGGTGACTAATCCAAGTCCATCGCAGAGGTATTTTTCTGTGATCATGCGTACTCTTAGGCTCCTCATTAATCACCATTCATTTATCCAGTCCCATTGTACATTCTGTTTTCTTTTCAAGTAGGATCCCCAGTCATTTCTGTGCCCATTGGAAGGCAAAAAATGTTTTGTTCCATTTTTCGCTTAAATATAGTCAAAGACCCAAGCTTTTCTCATTTTCTTGGCAGCCTGCAAGAGACACGGGTTGGTGACTTGTACTGCAGTAAGCTGCTGAGGTAACTGATAATTTTGTGTGAGTCAAACATGCAATAAAAATTATTTAGATGACTGTTTCAGTCTATTCAAACACGTTCCACATAAACCCTACATAATGTTAACATAAATCTGATATTCTTTGGACATATACTAGATAAAATCACTCCATTTGTAAAACGTTACTTGTATTCCAGACCTAACTCATGCACACTCTCCTAAATTCCCCTGTTTTCTCTGCCAGGAGCTCATAGGAATTTTTAATGGGAACTGTGATGTGTTATTTATTTTCTAGGTAACATTTTCTTTTAAATTTTAAATTAAAACTGAATTACGATTCAAAAATGTAGTTTAATACCCACTTATGCATTTCAATTTAATGTAAATAGCTTATACCAAGAACAATGGCCATTTGTTTACTTATTAGATCTGATCAACAGACAGCACGCATGGTAGGTTTTCTATTTTCTGACCATGCTATCTAGTCTAAGTAGATCTTACTTGCTGCGACAGCCTTAAATCAGCATGTCTGCGAGTGTAGACCCATGCACATTTTGGGCACCCTGGAATAAAAATGCTATTGCAGTAAATGCCAATGCTGAATACATCACTTGTGTAGATTTAAAGACAATGTCCATTAAGAGATTAAACCTACATTTTCTCCCATTAAAGGCAACTTTGGAAAATTGGACAGTCATTTTATCCTTTCAAAGAACGGAGATTTTCTTTCTGTACTTTTTCCCTGTTGAAGATTAAAAGAGTGCTTTTCTGCACAGAATATGTATTGCCCATTTCTTTTACCTGCACAGGTCCGTGTACTTGCACCTGTGCTGACCACCATATTTGTAGTAATGTGGAAAAAGAAGCAGGGAACAAAGGGGCAAAAATTCATGATACTATTTTTTTTCAAGGTCATAAAAACTAAAATCCAGTGATGAAGAACTATTGACCTCATGTGAGGCAAAGGACATTGGGGTTATAATGAACATGTCAGTGTTCAACAGTGGCTGAAAGAAATCGGTATTAAAAAAGAATAAAAACCAGAAAGCATCATTATGCCACTGTCCACGTGTATGGTGCTCCAGGTTTTTGGATGCTGTAAGCAGTTCTCACCTCTGTATCTCAAAACAGACAGTAGGAGCAGGGAAAAGTGACGTGGATGGTCAGGGATGTGGAGCAGCTTCTCCACGAGGTGTGACTGAACTCTTCAGCCTGCACAGGACACGCAGCCAGGTGAGGGTATGAGAGAGACCTGTGAACCACGGATGGCATGAAAAACATCAATAGTGCATAACTATTTGTTGTCCCTCTTAATATAGGAATTAGGGAGCATCAGATGAAATTGTCAGATGTCAGGTTTCAGAGTAACTGAAGGAGAAATTCCCTGCAACTACCAATGTTTTCCAAAAAAAAAAAAAAAAAAAAAAAAAAAAGCAGAGTCATTCATGGAATAAAAATCCCTCTAGAGCTATTGAAAACCGAGGAGCAGAGATCTGTGTTTCAGCAAGTCCCTAAGACAGCTCTGAGCCGTAAGCTCCCTGCTGGAGCTTTTTATGTTTGTTTGGTTCTTGTGCTTGGCAGAGGACTTCCTCAGCTGGCTGCTGCCAGAGAAAGATACGGGGCTGGGCTAAGACCCGTGTCCCAGCACGAACATTCATCCTTTAATGTTTATTAGCCTGTTTACTGGGAAAGCTCTGAAACACTTTGACTTGTCCAGGGCTCTGCTCCTGCAGCCTTACAGCACTGTGGGAGACAGTGAGACTGGGAGGTGATCAAAAGGATAAGCAGGAGGCAGAAATCTGCCTTTGACGAGTCAGCATATTTTTTTTTTAGTTAAAAAAAAAAAAAAAAAAAAAAAAGAAAAAAGACTGCCTCATACATCTGTGGACGCAGACAAGCGTGGCCTGCATTATCACCTTCCCCCTCATCGTGAAAAAAGCAATCAAAACCCTGAGGCTTTTTGAAGCCACAAGATGTGTCAGTAACGCTGGGGTGGGGGAGCCAGAGAAGTAATTCCCTGGCTGTGCCTGCGGGAGAGTGAATCGAGCAAATGCAAGGTCCTTCCTGCAGCTGGGAGCCATCGCTTGGGGGATCCCTGAAGTGGGTCAGGGCAGGTCAGAGGCGCGGGCTGCGAAAATTCCACAGCACCAGCAGGAAGGAGAATTACTCACTGTCAGCATATCCAGGGGCATGATTGAAAACCGAGGGGAATCTTCTTCCTAGCAGAGAACAGGAAAGCAGGAATCTGACGTTCGGAAAATGCTGACGGGCTTTCGCTTAGCAGGATGTGTGTATGTTGGCTTCTGGAGCCCGGAAAGGACAGGAGGCACCTTGAGCTTGTTGGAAAGCTGTGAGGCATGGCATAGCCATGGGAACATCGGTGCTGGGGGGTAGTTCCTCATTCCAAAGGTCCCCTTTAGGCTGGGGAGAGTGCTGGGAGAAGGTGGTGAAGAAACCCAGTGTATGGGGTTTGTCCTTCCTTTAGGAAGGGCTTTATTACCCCTTATATTCATCTGTTACTTTTAATGGATAAGGCAAAGAAGGAAGATGGGAGAGTGAAATACCTTCATCCCATTTATTTACATTTGGGTGTCTGTGTTTTGAAGCAATGCAAATTTGAACAAAAATAGTTGCTATAGTATTTAAAGTTTGGAGTCAAAATCCTTAAAAAATGGAGCACTTTTAGATGGAAAAGTTTTACAGAACTTTCATTATGTAAAATGATTTGAGTTTCCATCTTTATTTGTTTTTTTTGATTCCATGGTTAAGAGAAAAAAAAAAAAAAAAGAAAAAAGGAAAAAGAAAAACACTGAAATTTCCTTTAGTCTACCTTAAAATATTTTAAACGCCAAAATTTAAAATGGACAACTGCTTGAGTGATAATGTTCAGATAGTCCAAAGTCAACTAGAATTTCCAGTGAACCTAAACCTGACTGTTCCTATAAATTCTGGCTAGGACTGGGCTCTCATGTCAAGGAGGATCATGCACCAACATCCAGATTCTGTGAAAATAATGCTACACTTTGGTTCTCATGTGCAGGAAACTCAAGTGCCCAAACCAGAAGAGGGCTGTGTCTTGCTCCAGCAGCTGGTCCTTTGATTTGTTTAATTGTGGTATTAATATTTTGGGGCATACTGGAACCGTGGCTTTCCTCTGGGGTAAACATTGCTTAAGGGAGGTGGGGAGAGGAGATTCACCTGTCACAAAACTAGGAATGTTTTCTGAAAAGTGTGTAACAAATTTGAAACTTGGTATCTTTGAAAAAAAATCAAATCAAAGTGTCCCAGTGAATTTGTAAGTAAAATTTGTCTATTGGTAAATTTAACAGATGGCAAAAACTGGCAGAGTGCTGCAGAGGAAAAACTTTTCTGTCCTTCTGCAGCCTCTTAGTCATCTTCTGTGGTTTCACCTGACAGTATTTTTTACTGTAAGTTTTATAGCTCAGTACTGTAGCTGGTTGGTGTTTTTACAAGTTGAAGCGATACAATTTTGTTTCCTTTGTTTTGCTAAATTCTGATCTTACTGACGCAAAAGAAGAGTCAATGCTAGCGTTTTCTTTCCTGATATTTTTTTCATGTATATTTCTGCTTCACGATGGCTCAGGGTTGAACACGGCAGAACAGCTTCCACAGGCAAACAAAATGGCTTTTGGTTGCAGTGAGAATTCATTTTTTTTTTTTTTTTCAGGAACTATGCAATTTGACCAAAAGCTGCTAAGTACATGACGTTACCATTTTCTTAGTGGTTTTGCCTATTGTTAATGAGACACTGGTAATATCTTCTCTCCTCATAGTTGCTGTTCTTTATGCATCATCTCCTGAGAGATAAGAATCTCTACTTTCTTTCTTCTTTCCACTTAAATAAATGTTCTGTCCATTATTTTTTTTTTTGAAAAAAGTTCTGAAAGCAAGCAAGCACTGAACCATCTCCATATTTATATATTTATTCATTGCATTTGAGATGATAATAGCACGATAGTTGCAACTGAGCATCCAGGTTCTCGGATCCTCCTCTGGGTTATGTTCACTCTCATTTCTCTTTGTAACAGGTTTTGAGCTAATGGAACATTTTCCAATGTATATGGATTGCTCAGGAGGCAATAACAGCTTTATACATTCACCTTTTTAATGCCCCAGACTTTGGGGTCTATTACCCACATCCTTGGCCATTTTGTACATCCTTATGTGCAGAATCATAGAAATCACAGAAAATAGGATGAGAAGAGACATCATTTGTCCACCCGTTTATACTCCACAGCAAGATTGTCTCCACCTAAATTAGTTCTAAATGTGTTTGTCCTACCTCTTCCTGAGAATACCTGCTGGTGGAGATTCCATACACTCTACAGGCAAAATGCTCCAGCACTTACTTGTTTGTACTATTAGAACCATTTCCCTGGGAAAGTTTCAAATACTCAGCATGTGTAGAGGTCTACAGGTATATATCTACAAATACTGTAAGTTTTTAAGTTTCTGCTGGAAGTGGAGATCCAGAGCTTGAGTCAGTTGTCTACAGTATGGTGTTTAGAGATGAGCTGGACAAACTGCCCCTAAAGTCTAACCTATATCCAAAGCTGTTTCTCTCTGTCTCATCTACAGGACGTGTATGGTGAACAGTTTATTCCTTTCCTGTTTGTCACGCCCTTTACCCTTATTTTATATTTGTCATGTAATCTCTCATGTTCTATTGGTGAAACAAGCCCACTGTTTCCTTTAGCATTGTTTGTTCTTAAATCATCCTTTTTGTTCCTCTTTGGGCTCCTTCCATTTGGTTCATGTAGTTCTTATAATAAGGAACTTGAAACTAAGCATGCGGTAGAAGAGAGACTACATGGCATTAAATGTATGCTGTGGGAACCCCAACTTATCTTTTAGGACAGTGAATGGGGAATTTAAGCAGAGGAAAAGCCCTCTTCCATTACATCACCACTGGAGCAAAAAATTGCATCACACCTCACACAGCTGTGTGCTGTAAAACTTGGCACTGGATGTCAGGGAGCCACAGTGCCTGCACAGAGAGCATCAAAATCAGCAAACACCACATCAGCAAAAGCGTGCTGGTGGATTCTTGATGGTACACACAATGCTTTGAAACAAGGTTAACAAAAATAAGATGCCAAAAGTGCTGTTAAGAAACTTACTAGACTGCTAGTTTAAGAAGGTATTGCCTTCATTCTTGATGTGGTGGAGTAAATTTTCAAGTTCATGGGTGGCGGAGGAATATTGAGAGGATTTTTACATATATCTAAAAAGCAAGTGGATCTAAAAATGTACTCCATTGTAGCTCAGTGTTCAGAAATATTACTCTTTTCAGTTCTATTTTTATAAACTGCTTAAATGCTTTATAATAGTTCCAAAAAAAAAATCCTTATTACTATCATACATCTTATGGGGGATAATTGTTTCTGAATCTTCCAATTGTTCATGTGTCAATCTGTAAGAAACTCAGAACATTTTTTTAATAAAAACGGAACAAACTTCAAGAGGGGAGAGCTGTCTGAGGCCAAAGGTAATATAAAGAAAATGCAAATGACCAAACTGATATCAGGGGTGTGGGAGAATGCATGAGTGTCTGCAAACAGTGCTTGTGTTTGTGGTAATCCATACCACCTTGATTATTCCTTGATTTTATTAGTGTTATGATACTACTAATAACCATAGTTCACATGTAACATGAGACAATTCTTCTGCTTCTTCCAAATATTTGATTATTATTTGTTATTTGTGTTAATGATATGCCACAAGCTTATTAGTGTGAGATCAAGGACTTGCCGTCTTAGGTGTTGACAAACACAAAATGCAGAGAGGATCTGTCCCCTTCATACCTCCTAATTTAGAACAGGTAAAGATAGATGGGTGCCACAGTCAGAGACATGTGATCTGAACAACCATGGATTTTGGAGATCTGAAATGAGATATTTCAAGATTTATATCTAGACAATCCCATTTTTTTTCTCGTTTGAAAGTGACTTTTCTACTGAAACTGGATGGTGAGAAAACAAAATCATCGAAACTGAAGCGAAATCTCTTTTTAAACCCAAATCATTTCATCTTTTTAAAACTGACACAAAGACTTCTTATCCTGATTTGGAGTGGAGATTATTTTTCAGTTCTTTAAACTTTTCTCCAGGAGTCAAAACTATTTCCTATCTGCCTCTTCCCTATCAGACAGAAGGCTCTTTAGGTCTGATGGCCCAGCCTGTACTAGCACAACGATGCATACCGTAAACCATACAGTTCTTTTTCGTGAACATTGAGGTGTTTTCTAGCCAATTTCTCTGATTTTGACTTCTTCCAAGTAATAATTAATAGCAATTCTAAGTATGCCACCAGTGCCTTTCAAAATTTAGGATTAGCCATATTGTAGGTGGTCTGTGACAAATGACAGCTTTTCTCTGAAAGCAGTGAGAGGCAATGCTTTGAACAAACTAAAACCATGGTGCACTGCTTAGCATTTGAGAGCCAGAATGTGGAAAAGGCCCTGACACTGGTTCCCTTTTTCTGTCGTGAAATGTCAGGTTAATTTTAGTTACTGCTGTTGCTTTTACTTGGTGTTTGTTCTGTTTGTAGTCGGTCTGAATTTGCTTTAGCATTTCAGGCTGTTGAACCCAAGGCAGAGTGGCATCAAGCAGGTTTGGTTCTGTGTTATTAGAAGGTTTGTTACTGTTTAGACACACTGTTGTTGGGTGAAATCTTACCATCTATTAAAAAGCCACAGGGTGCGAAGATTAGCACATTCAAGAGGCATAATGATTTCCAATCTGATTTTTTAGTATGCCCCACTGAAAATTAGCTTGCTTGATTGCTATGTAAGTGACAATGTGCAATTTGCAAAATTACTTATGCAAAACACGTTATGAAAGAGTGGCATCTTAGGTGGAGGTTAAAAGGCAGCTCAGGAGTCCTTTCCTAGCCCAAATATACTTGGACTGTGCTAGACCTACCCTAAAAAGGGTGATGAATCATGTAAATGTCTTGAACTCCCCCCAGATATTCCTGTATTTCATCATCTACACACCACATTAACTACAATATTTTGTGACCGCCATCCTGGTTCAATTAAAAATAAAGTTGCCATTTTTTATTACAGTCCAAAATGAATTTAGAAGATCTGGAAGAAGGTACACAGTGCAGGATGGATAGTGGCCCCTCTGTCAGCAGTCACGTGTGGATTTTCAGTAAATGAGGACTTTTGGTGGTGCTTCAGCCCTCACAGGTGTCAGGTAAGAACAATTTACACTTGTCTATAAACATGTACAGCACAGGGAAGACTCTTCTGCCTCACTGCTTGTGGCAAATGGAAATGAAGGCCATTGTTCTGGGAACTGCTGAGGGCCCACAGCGCTGGCTGTGCCAAAGGCCTCCGGGGCGATACGCATTCAGTGTGGGCCGCAACATGGTCTGACTAACAAGCGTAGCCTCAGCTCCCAAGGGTGGTGGAGTTCAGTGAACTGCTGTGTGAAAATGCCTGAAAGAACTCTTCAGATCGTGGTGGAGGTTCCACCAGAAACACCCACACTGTGTCCTAAAGAGATGCGTGTTGGTAACAAAACATTAGCGCAATTATGGACGCAGCAGGAGTTAGGGAGGTGCCACGCATCAGGGCCACGTATCTGCCTTTGGTACCAGAACACTCATGATCCTGCTTTTAATGAAATCCTGGCCAGTTTGGGACAAGCCTCTATCGCAAAATCCTCAAGATCCAGCTCTTGAAGATGAGGCCAGGCTTGACTTGATGGGGTCTGCTGGGTAGGAACTATGCTATCAATCCCTTAGCCTATGGTGGTATGTAATAAGTGCAGAATCTGCTTCCTTTGACTGCAGTTTTTGTTGCTGAGTGATTGAGTTTGGATGGATTTGTCATACTATAGGCAGCTCTATCTTTGTGTTTGCTGAGAGGATGAATGCAGAGTCACTTTCCTCCTGGGACAGATGGAAGAAATAGTGAGCTTGGTGTCACAGATCCACATGATGCTACAGGCTCCTTATACTTGAGGATGGCAGGAGCCTCTCAATTGCATCATTAACTTATTTGATTTCAGCTCATGTCCATTAGCAGTGTTTGGCTCTGCTAACTGTCCTGTGTTCTGAGTTCTGGCATTCAGGGGCTCTGCATGAGATTGGTACTCATATCCTTGAGACTGGTGCTTTGTATCCTTGGGTAGTTGCACTTTCCTGGGAGTTTGGTTGGCAAGGAACTGAACTGTGCTGGCTTGTTGGGCAGAGGAATGGGTTTCTACTTTGGAAAGCCAAATCTTCAGGCTGCTTCTTAGAGCTATCACCTGTTAGAGGCAGAGTGGTGTGTTCCTGGGGCAATCTAATGCCATGTTAGAATGAACTGAGGGAGTCCTGGGAAGAAATCACAAGGCTTTCATCTTTGTCTTCTCTAGATCTTACACAGAACAGAATCAGTTATTCTTATATCTACTGTTTTTTAGTAGGTAGTAGTGAGATTTTCACTCAAGAAACAGTCACTCTCTTATCAGTCTGGCCATGAATTTAATCTTACCTCTTTCTGCAAGAGATATTGCTACCCAAAGAGAACATTGCAGTTTGGGCTCGGCTTACTGGTCTTGTTAACAGCTTATAAGCATCTTGCCAAAATATTAGCATAATGTGTACCACTGGCTCTAGGCATATTGCTGCACGAACCACGCCTCTTTGTTCACTTCTCTAAATGTGCTGCTGAAGGCTACGGTTGCAGGAGGATGATACTCAAGTGATGGTTTGCATAAGGTTAAGTTTCATCCAGTTATCTGAAAGAGCAAGCCTGAATGAAACTTGCTCTTCTTGCCTCATTTTTTGTTAATACATTTTCAAGATCATCTGCTAGCATTACTGCGTGTATATTTGCATCAGGCTTAATCAGTATGATTAATCTGCTATTTTTGCACAGGCGACAAGCTTCTATATTAGGAAAATGCCAGGTCCTTGCCTTAGATGTCACAACAGCTTTCTCGGTATCAGTCCTTATTTTGAGGGTTAGACAAAATTTTATTTAAATTATGTCATACCCTGGGGTTTACCCACTTTTTATTTGAGAGCAGATGAATGCTTATTTCTTTAATGTAATTTATTGTTTGGCTGGCTGAGAGTTATGTTTCCAGAAGAAGGCTGAAGTTTAAAGCATCACGTAAAAATGCAGACTTCTGTTTGATTGCTTCTGATCCAACTAGGGCAGAAATTTGTAAGATACCTGGCTTAGCTGTCTCTAACTGGATTGAGAACATGGCTTCACTCAGGTTCATAGTAGCATCTCTGAGCTGGTTTAAAACTAAATCACTTAAGTACCTCTAGTGCTTTCCATGTACATGATGCCCTGTACAAGGGGTGAAAGCTGATGGTTTGATTTTGGGGAAACTCTAGTGGCTCAGAGAGTTTCCCTGCTGTTCTGCTGCATGCCACTGAGACTCCTGTGTTTCTCAGCACACTGCTGGATACCTGGACTCTCTACTAGAGCTCCAAGGAGTTCGAAGGGGAATTGGTCTTCTTCAGGATCAATACTAATTCTGGTATATTCTTGCCTCTACTTTTCCAGCTACCCTAAAATCACTCATAGTATTATGAACATTATTAGTATGGATACTATTTTTTTTCCAAGTAAAAATAAAATTTTAAAAAACTAACCGTATTGCATGAAAGCAGATGGAAGAAAGTCATCTCTGTGTTTAAGGTCAAATACATAGAAATACATCAGGTCCTTTCTTCTTCCTTGAGACACAAAGCTCCCAGGTGCTTTGATGAATCTCACCCTTGAGTTTTCCTGTCTTGAAATGAACTCTGATTTAAGATCAAACTTCTGCTTATGTCCCCATTTTTCTCCAGAAACCTTCAAGGAAGATTTCAAGGAAGCCCTCAAGGGAACCTCCATAATGCTCTGTGTGGTCTTTTGGAGTACAGTTTAAAATTCATTACAGAGCCCTTCATAAAGTAGCCCATGAAAATGACATTTTATATAAACATTTGAGTATCACTTCTGAGACAGAATGTTTACATTTATAAAAGAGTGAAAAATATAAGTGATTACTCATGCTTCACTGAGAATAGTTTTGAAGGTAACAAAGTGAACCTGGGAGCCATAATGTATTGGTGGTAAATGTCTTCTCTTGTTTGCTGTGCTCCCTCAGGTCTGGCTTTCTGACACTTGGGATACCACGATGTGTGCCAGAAAGCTGATAAAAACTCAATTACTTCTGTGCTGTTGGTAAGTCCTCTGATCACTGTACGTGAAATAGCATTTTACGCTGAGTAGATGCCATTGCAAAATCTTGGCTTTGGAGGTGCTTGGTTCGTCTGAAAGCAGCTTCAGGGTGCAGCCTCAGGGCGTTGTTTCTCTTGCAGCAAAGCTGGGGTGAAGGGTTCACACCCTCCTGTGCCTCCTGCCGCTCATCCCTGGCCTGATGGCACTCTTACTTCACTGCTCTGTTGGCGGAGATGCGTAGGAAACGAGCCTTTTGGGAGGTTTTATTTTAATTCTGTTATTACAAGCCACAATAACTCCAGCTGGTGCTGGAGTAAGGATATCTTACGTGTGCTCATGTATTTTTAAGAGCTCCAGCTAATGCTTGCGGGAAGTTTATATTTATATATACATATATAAAAATAAAAATATAAAAATAAACACTCTGCATATTTATCTCTGAACGCCTTGTTTTATTCAGTGAGTAACAATCAAATCAAATGAACTATGTTTTAAATGTCTTTTTTTTTTTTTTTTGGTGGACCCCAACATCCGTGAAATGTCAAAGAGGGTGGCATTACTTACCCGTACTGTGCGATGTTCTGCACCTGTTGTTTGTGCTATTTCTTCCTTTTCATTCTCAGGAAGTAGAGAACAAACATTTAAAATAATTCATTTGTCCTGCCAGATTTTCTCTCCCTTTGATGAACATAATTTCATCAGAAAAGATTTCAATAGAGGTTTATTCTTCCCCTCTGGTTGGTGGTTTTGTGCCAGGCTTTATGAAATGCTGATCAGTTTCTCTGTACAGAGAAAGCTTTCGACGATGGTATCAACTTGGAAAGAAATGATGGCTGGTCACAGAGGTTACACTCTCTCTGGGAGTTATGGGAAGAGCCCTGTTCACTTCAACTGCAACAGCTAATGGGTTTTACATTAAACTAAAACAAAGGTATGGCACGCTTCTCTTCTTGCACTTACAGTAACTTGCAAACCAGCCAAGGCTGTGTTTCTGTAAGGTCTGAACCTGCACTCATTGCAGAAAACCATTCCTATAGCCCAGCATCATGTGGCTCACAGGACGTGCTGATTTTGGATAATGTCTGCAGGCCTTATTCTCAACTGCTGCCACTTTTGGTGGCATTGCCACCTGTGGGCGACCACTGTGGACTCACAGCAGTGTAAATGCCAGTGGAGTTGGTGGTGAACATCTCCCAGAAAGCTCTCCAGAGATGGACCCAGGACATCCTGGGGGGATTTCAGAAGTGGGATTTCTCCAGTTTTGCCACTACTGGTTGCTGTGACTAATCTCTGAGGCATCCTTTGGAGTATCAAATGGGACCCCTTAGAGGCCCTTTGTGGCTGAGGGAGGTGATGGTAGTACAGCCCTGGGCCTACAGGCAGTCTGGATGAGGCCACTCAGTTGTATTGGATAGAGGCCATCTACATGGATGGAAGCTGTACCGTGCCAGGTGGTCAGATAAGGGTCCCCAAGCTGTTTTATATACTTGCACAGATGTGGTATAATGGATAGCCTAATGGGCCTCACTATCTATATTTTAGTTATTCCTCCAGCACCTGGATTTATAAAAATTTTCCTACATCACGGAAGTGCTTTGAGAATAAATACATTGAGAAAAGGCCATGAGATGCTCAGAAAATGTGGCTACCAGGACTACTTACGCACTACTGATCACATTGGAGCACTCTGAAGAATCTCTGCTGTTTTTTTTTTTTTTCCTACTTTAAAGTTTTTGCATGCTCAGTGTAGAGGACAGTCAGAAAGCTCAAAGAAGTAAATGCATATAATAAGCCATCATCCCCAAAGCTAATGATAAGAGAAAAAAACAAAACAAAACAAAAAAACAGTGCCATCAAGGACATGTATCACTATATCGCAAAGAACGTGAATGTTTTAATTGCAGAACTGCAGTTGGGAGTGAGCAAGTCTCCTGTTGTTCCAACCTGGTGTTCCTCTTTTTTCCCCTTTTTGACACAGGGAAAAATCATTTGCAATCCTCTCTTTAAAAAAGTGGCAGCATGCTGCTGTCTGGAAAGCAGTTTTCCCTCTGCTCTCCTCCCTCCCAAGGGCTCGTGTTGGTCTCTCTTGCAGTGCTTTTAGCATATAGCTGGACTGGAAGCGCAGCACGCGCTGCTCCATCCCTGCTGTCCCTTGTTGTACAGACACAGACCAAACTGCGATGTGCTGTGTGCTGGAGCCCTTACAGCTTCATTATTATAACTCATTAGGTCTTAATCAGCTCAAAACAACACTTGATTGTGCCAAGTGACAATGCTTCATGACTCTTCCACTCTGTATTGTCCCTCCTTCCCACAGTGTTTGGTTCAAGGGCAGTGTCCTGTCAAAGCCCTTGTGACATCCGCCTGAGCTTCCTGAGCCCCTGCTGATCCCGAGGCAGCGATGTGCAATGGAAGCTGTCCTCAGCTGGAGGTTATCCTGGACTCGTGAGGTCCTGTGGCTTCATTCCCGTAGCCAGGCTGCACATCTGGGACACCCTTCTGCAACAAAAAGGATGACCAGAGGTCGAGCCATCTTCATGTCTCAGCACCCAAGCCTAGAGAAGTCCCTGCCGTGACATCAAGCTGCTTCCCCTCCTGGTTGAGTAAGGAGGTTCTGGGAAAGTCATGAAGGTGGTGGCCTGACTGCTAGAGGTGGCTGTGTCTCTGAAGGACATGGGCAAAGCAGCCAGTTTCAGGTCTTCCAGCCTTTTTCTCCATCTGCTTCTATGCTTCCCTTCAGCTTCCTCAAGGTCAAAGGCAGTACCACGGTCTGACAGAGGAATATTTTAAGCCCTGAATATCCTGGAACATGTTTACAGTGTGAGCAGCTCTCACACGCTAGCAGCTAAATAAATACCAACCTAGCTGCAGAGTCACAAACACAGACAGCCCTTCCAAGCTGAGCTTTTAGTTAAGAATCAGAGTTCCCAAAATATCCATCTAACTTGTCCCACGGGTCACCCCAGCAATCTACTGTATTAAACAGAGCAGGAATTACTTTCTCTTCCAAGTGAAAGTATGTGGCAGGTGTCAGCATCCTTTCCAAGGTAGAAGGCCAAGCTGAATGTTTCTTTTCTGAATTAAAGGTCAAATGTGCCAGTGGAGAACTGCAGGAGCCAGAGCAAGATGCCGCTAATCAGATATCTGAAGCATCTTGGCTCAGGGTGAAGCGTGGACTGTGGGCAGCAGAGATCTGAAGCCCTTCTCTCTCACAGCCTGCAAGATGTCACAGCCCCAAGCTCCAGCTCAGGGAGAAGGACAGGGAGGATGTTCACAAAATAACCAGATACAGCTGTTTAGTAGATATGACTCAGACCACCTCCCTCACTCCAAAGGAAAAAAATAAATACATCAGTGCTGTTTTCTTTTAAAGACTTATCTATTTTTGTTTCTGGCCCTCCCTCCCCTGTCCTTGGACAAGTCATAGCATCATAGAAAGGTTTGGGTTGGAAGGGACCTTAAAGCCCACCCAGTTCCAACTCCCCTGCCGTGGGCAGGGACACCTCCCACCAGCCCAGGTTGCTCAAAGTCCCATCCTGCCTGGCCTTGAACACCTCCAGGGATGGGGCATCCACAGCTTCTCTGGGCAGCCTGTGCCAGGGCCTCACCACCCTCTGAGTGAAGAATTTGTTCCCAACACCTAACCTAAATCTCCCCTCCTTTAGTTCAAAACCATTCCCCCACGTCCTGTCAGTGTACTCCCTGACAAAGAGTCCCTCCCCAGCTTTCCTGTAGGCCCCTTTAGGTACTGGAAGGCCGCTGTAAGGTCTCCATGCTTTGTCCCACCACAGCAAGAGTTAGAAATGGGATCGATCTGCATTGAAGGCCAAGCTCCTCACTTGACCATGGTGCCCTGTGCTTGGAGCTAGAAGTTGGCAGGAGCTGAGGAGACACCGTGGCACCAAAACAGGGACCTCAGCCCAAAGTGTGTGTAGAGAGCCTACTTCCACACCTTTGGGAAGCTGGAGATCAGAGGAAAATAATGAAAGCAGGCAGTGAAGTTTATTTCAGTAGACTCAGGGGAACAGGGCTGAGGATTTGGGACTCCACAACCTATTCTGAAGCTCTGTGCAAATCCAAGGAGGCATTAAGGAGCACCAAGGTGCTTGTGATATCTCCTCCTTCCTGACTCACTAGCAGGAGTGCCTGTGGCAAGTACTCACCTTCCTTTTAAAATTTGTCCAGATTTAGGATTTTTTTTTTTTTTTTTTTTTTTTTTCCTGAGAGTAATTAAAATGCACAGGAAAATATATTTTCACTTAAGTCTTTGCTGATGAATGCTGTCAGCCTGTTGCAGACATTTTGGCATGTCTATGTCCAGATTACATCTGCTGTCAGTTGGTGTCCTGCATGAACTTGCTCTAAGTCTGGAGCTGAAAAACCTTTCAGATAAACTAGATGAATTTAGGAGAATGCAGTGACCTGAATGGGAGACTGGTGACTGGGGTCGATGCTGTCAGGAAGTTTCTTTTTCACTGACTCTGCCAGTGAATAAAACCAGTGCTCATCACTTATTTTCTGCAAAACAATTCTCCTAAATACGTATAAAATTGGGATATAAAATCAATTTTAAAAAAATTGTACTATCATTTCTTATGTCTTTAAGGTTATTTGGCCAAGAGGATTGTGAAGAAAAAAAGAAAAAAAAAAAAAAAAAAAAAGAAGAAGAAAATGAAAATGGGTGAGCACTAAAAATGAAATAATAATAATCATCCTTAATGATAATCTTTTTTTTTTTTTTTTTTTTTTTTTTTTTTTTGAAAACGTAGCCTTTCTGTTAGCTGAGCTCCTCTCCTGGCTCTACCTTCATTTAACACTTGTGAATGTTCCTGCGGTCTTTACTTGTGGTGATGCACAGATCCAATTTGTAGAAACAGTAGGCAAGAGTGGGGAAATTTAGTCTGAACACTTTGTCTTTGAAATTATGGGCACAACATTAATAACATAGCTAAAACCTTAATTAATGGCATTTTCAATCCCTCTTCTGAACCAGACCTATTGGAATCTCTGGTGTGCTCTCCAAATGCAAGTGTTGTCCTGTTCTTGTTGCTGTCCTGTTGTTGTCCTGTTCAGTCACCTCAAATACCAGCAGCTTTGCCTCAGCAGCGATGCCTTGGGGCACAATTCTTCATGCTCCTTGCACTGACTCAGTACCCTGCGCTGGGAGACCAACCTTCTCCTTTCTTTCCTCAAAGCCCTCGAGGGCGAAGAACAATTTGCTGGTACCAGTTCTGCTTTTTTATGGATGTAGAAAATATTCTATTTCTTTCTAGAGATGTACTTTTACCTTTCATGCCCTTTTTCTTGTTAGCTAAAGAGATATTGCGAGAGTTTCTTATTCCCTCTTTGGATTTTTCCACATAATTAGTAAGAAATGGCAATTGCAGTGTTCACCATGTACTTGCACAGTGGGTAAATCACATCTGAACACTGAAAAATGTAGTGTCATTTCCCATACATAATGAACAATATCATATCACCTACAGAGTGGCAATCTGTAAAGCATTGGATGCAGAAGGAGAATTTAGTGCTTGTTGTCCTCTCTTCACTTCCAAGGCCTAAAAAATATAAAATTGTAATCCACCATGATGTATAGGGCCTCTTTTTTATTTCACAGAATGCTTCCGCAGGGGCTGGAGAGGGCTGAAAATGTGTCCATCAAACAGCCTCAGCAGTGACAGCGGTAGCAGCCCAGCCATGGTGCTTGCCTTGTGCTGCCCGGTTGCCCTTCATCTCAGCCTACTGGCTGGCACTGGCAGATTTTGGGATGCAGATAAATCCCCATCAGTAGTGGAACTGGGATCAGAAGCCCAGTCATTTATAAAATTACTGCATCTTGAGAGGACTGAGATAAATGGGCATCTCAGAGGATAAGAAGTCCTCAACCAAATCCCTTATGCATTCCAGGAAACCCACTGAAGTTTTTGGTGAGACAAAGCAGAGAAACACTGCCCTGTTTGCTCACACCACAAGCTAATCAGGTAGAGCTGAGGACTCAAAGTATAGGAAGTTCATTAACTGCTGTAAAAAATCCTGGTCCCCACACTGAGCAGCGTTCCTTAAACAAAGCCACAATTCAATTGCTGCTACACCACACAACGTTTCCTCATTCAGCTGGTATGCAAGGGCATGTCTTGTGTGGCAGCAGTGAAACGGGATGCAAAGGCAAAAAAAAAAAAAAAAAAAAAAAAAAAAAAAAAGCAGTCTTTTACTGTTATCTATCTGACAGCTCTAATAACACTAATTTAATAAATGATTCAGTATTTTTTCAGGTGGCAGTAAAAAGCCAGTTCCTCACTGTTAGGAGGACGAGACTTGTATCCCAGATGTCCAGTATGCAGTACAAGTGCTACGTGCAACATCCTTAGCATAAAAACTGAGTTTAACTCTCCAAGACAGATTCTGACTCAGTAAGAGTGCAAATGTCTGAACCCATGTCCTTCAAGAACAAGGAAATGACTCTAGTGGACTTGCAGATACAGATAAGGCTCACATACAGATTAGTGAACCCAACTTCCATCTCTGTAGAAGTCAGTGACATTGCTGAATATTTACAGGGGTATAGCAGAACAGGAAATCCAGCAGGTTGTTTGCAGCTTCTCAAGTCTGCACACACTCTGCCTGGTCACTGTGGAAATATATATATGTGGAAATCAGTGCAACAGAGCTTGCTTCCTACTCATGGCTTTCATCGTAAATTGACTGTAATATTTCACAGCTTTCAGCCAAAGTAAAGTTTCAGACCTTTATTGAAGAAACCGCTTAAACAATTACTTGTTAGGTCACATGAAAGAGCAGAGGAAACCAACTGTGATCTGTTTTAAATGGAAAGAAAATCAGCATCGTTTCAAACAGGTGTTTTTCCTAGCAGTGTCACAGAGGACATGCTGTACCCTTGACTTCTAGGTGGGAACCCAGGGTGATGTTGGACATATTGGCCCCTTTTCTTATGCCAGTTTCCTGCACCTGATAATTATAGTTGAAATCTGAGAATTATAGATGAAAAGTAAAACAGGGCTGGATGGTTCCTTACAGGTCACCTAGTTGTCCCAGGGAAAAAAAAACAGTAATTTTTTTTCCTGGTTCTGATTTTTTGTTTAAATGCGTTTCAACACAGGAGGTTGGGAAAGAAGGCAGAACTTTTCATCTTGGTTTGGCTAATTCACAGTAAACTCCCCAGCTGTACTACCTGGAAGCTGTTACCATGCTTCTCGTCTGCCCAGATAATACAAAACAGTTGGATGCACCACTTGCGTGTCCCCCTGTAGCAGATACAAGCCTGATCCAGCCACCCAAAGTTTGAAATAGAAAGAAAAGGTAGCTCTTGGGGGTGGTAATACAAGCATAAAGAAATTTAGTTTTTGTAGCTGTCAAATGGACTCTGTCCCCCTGCAGCCAGCTTACGAAGATGTGCAAGCCAGAAATTGTATTACTTATAGGAGAGTGTTACAGGTGGAACAGATTAACTGAGATCATGGCCACATCTTTTTAAAATTCAGTAGCACACCTACATTTCAAATGGTATTTTCTTCCTGATTTCTCTCAGCTTAATTTCACCAGGGCTAAATTCCTGTTTTCAGATTGATTTGCACAGATGAATTATCTGGCAGAATGTAATACAGTCTCATGAAAGAATCAGATTTCTGTAGCTGGTTGCCATAATTCACAGCATATTTAAGGCAGTAAAATTTTGCAGCAGAGAGAAAATAGAGAAGAAAAGATGGGAAGTAGAAGAAACAATGCCAAGGTCACCTCAAGATCATTGAAGCCACAGGAAAGAAATGAATTGATTTCTACAGCCTTTGGGCTGGGACCACAGGAGTCTCAGTTATGAGAGCCCCCAGGCATCAGGGTGAGTTTGTCTGGCTTTGCAGCATGGCAAGCAAGAGGCAGATGCCTTTCAGGTGAGACTGGGATGGGTGGTGAAGGCTGATGTGGCAGCTCAGGGGAGGGCAGGTAACACCACGGGAAGTTTGCCTCAGAGCCCTTTGTGTGAGAGCTGCAAACACTGCCAACTTTTCCTGGTATTCCCTGCACCTGTGAAGAGTAGAAAACACAATTTCTCCAGGCCTTTTGGACCCATTAGTATTGTGAAGCCCTTTGGAAACCATCCTGACTGTTTTCTTGATGGTTGAAACAGCCTTTGCTATTTTGTGCAGTCGTATGGGACTACAGGGTAAAGGCATACCAGAACTGCTTTCAAATTGTTAAGACTTAAGCAGACATTGAAGATGTAAATGCATGCTTAAATGTGTCCCACATAAAAATACTTTCCTGAACTGGGCCATTAGTAATGGGACGGATAACATAACAGGAAGACACGGATCACACAACGGTAACACTGGAACAGAGGGCTACAAGCTCTTCAGGAGAGACAGGCAGGGAAGGAGGGGTGGGGGTGTGGCCCTCTGTGTTAAGGAAGGGGTTATTGTGAGGAGATATCTCTGAGAAACATCCATGGGTGAGTTGAGAGCCTTTGGATAACAGTAAAGGACAGCTTGTGGTTGGGGTCTACTACAGGCTGCCTGATCAAGGGGAGCCTGTTGACGAGGCCTTCTGGCTTCAGCTACAAGAAGCATCATGCTCACACACTCTCATCCTGGACTTCAACCACCCAGATGTCTGCTGGAAAAAGCCACACAGCAGGCTGTGAGAAATCCAGGAGACTCCTAGAGTACGTTGAGGATAACTTCTTGGTCCAGGTATTAGACAAACCAACCAGAGAAGAAGTGTTTCTGGGCCCGGTGCTCACCAATGTGGATGAACTCATTAAAGAGGTCAGGACTGGAGGCAGCCTGCGCTGCAGTGACCGTGCCCTGGATGAGTTTGTGATTTTGAGGAATAGGGGCCTGGCAAAGAACAAAGTCAGGACCCTAAACTTCTGAAGAGCAAACTTCCAGCTTTTTAATGACCTAGTGGATGACATCCCCTGGAGCTCTGTCCTTAGGGACAAAGGAGCTGAACAGAGCTGGCAGCTCTTTAAGGGTGTTTGCCTTAGAGCGCAAGAAATCTCCATCCCCCTGTGTAAGAAAGAGGGCAGGGAGGGCAGACAAGCGGGATGGCTGAGCCAGGACCTGCTGGTCAGACTGAGGCACAAGAAGGAGACACACAGGCAGTGGAAGCAGGGACATGTGGCCTGGGAAGAGCACAGGAATGCAGTATGGATATGCAGGGACAGGATAAGGAAAGCCAAGGCATGGATGGAACTGAGGTTGGCAAGGGATGCAAAGAATATCAAGAAGGGATTTTATAGGCACATTGCTCAGAAAAGAGAGGCCAAGGAGGCTGTGCTCCCTCTGATGGATGAGAAGGGTGAACTGGTAACAGACATGGAGAAGGCTGAGGTGCTCAGCAACTTCTTTGCCTCAGTCTTCACTGGTAGTTAGGCTTCCAGTGTCAATCATTTCCCTGAAAGGAGGTTGTGGAGAGCTGGGGATCGGTCTCGTCTCACAGGTAAGTAGTGGTAGCACTAGAGAGAATGGCCTCAAGTTGTGCCAGGGGAGGTTCAGGTTGGAAATTAGGAGATATTTCTTCTCAGAAAGAACAGTCAGGCATTGGAAAGGGTTGCCCAGGGAGGTGGTGGAGTCACCGTCCCTGGGGGTGTTCAAGGAAAGGCTGGACTTGGTGCTTAGGGACGTGGGATAGTGTGTGACATTGGTGGTTGGGGGGTGATTGGACCAGATGATCCTGAAGGTCTTTTCCAACCTCAATGATTCTGTGATTCTATGTTTAGCCTGAAGAAGAGAAGGTTTGGGGTGACCTCACTGCAGCTTTTCTAAGAAAAAAAACTCTTGCTTGGTGGCCAGATACTGGAGACTTGCACATCTGGGTGCCTCCAGGTAGTGTCATTTTAGCTGTCTGATGTCCAGCAAGCCATAGTCTCCCTTTGTTCCTGCGATGTGTCTGCTAGCTCTGTGTAGAAGTTTTGGGTATCTTATAGTTTCCTAAATGGTGTTAATCACGTGTGGACACCTGTAAGTAAACACCTAAACTTGCATGTATACTGTGCAACTGCTTCCTACCCTGGGTTAGATACTCTTAGCTAACCTTATGCCTTAGCCACACCTTGGGATGGAAACATCACCTAGTAAACCAGGAAGGCACTTTTACTAAATGAACCCTGTTATGACTGCAAAATATGTTCTTACGTTTAAAGGAAAAAAAAAAAAAAAAAAAAAAACCCGCAGGGGGGGGTGGAGGGGGTGGGGGGAAGAGGCAAATAATAGATTTATAGGCCAGAAGTTTTAGTCTTTACTTAGGCAGAGCTATGTTTGGGGTTGCTGGCAGTGCTGGTGAAGACCATTTCTTCACATTGAATAATTATTTAATACGGTGTAATCATGCTAAGATATTGCAGTCATTTGCCAGAAACTCATCTCTAACTACAGAGAATGATAAATTGACTGACATCCATTGATTAGTTTGTGACAGTGTTTAAAAAGTAAAAGTTTTTAAAGTACTGTTTTGATCAACATGACTTCACTGATTATATAGCTTATCTGTCTAACTAGGTTGATTTCCCTCTATATGATTAACTCTGAAACTTGGCTTCTTCTATCAAAGAGTTATTTCTAAATCTAGTATTTCCATTACGCAGTTAATTCCATCTGGTTCTTGTACATGTACTGACTACAGCTGAAAAGTCAGTGTTCACAACATGGTGCTATATCAAGTGCTAGTTTTCCCCATGCTGAATATAGGAAAATAAGGTACCTAAAACCACTGACTGATCAGTGGCAGACCCCTCACATACTGGAGCATGCTGGAGTGATTCACGTCACAAGGGCATGACGTCAGCTTGGACATTTTCTCCTTCACTACCATCAAAACCTCCTCTGAACCCTTTACAGGATCCCTGTCTGTGGAGCACTGAAATCACAGTGGGAAAATTTCATTTAATCACAGAAAGGTTTGGGTTGGAAGGGACCTTAAACATTACCCAGTTCCAACCCCCTGCCATGGGCAGGGGCACCTCCCACTAGACCAGGTTGCCCAAAGCCCCATCCAGCCCGGCCTTGAACATTTCCAGGAATGGGGCATCCACAGCTTCTCTGGGCAACCTGTGCCAGGCCCTTACCACTCTGAGTGAAAAATTTCTTGCTAATACCTAATCTAAATCTACCCTAATACCTAATCTAAATCTACCCTTGTTTAGTTTAAAGCCATTACTCCTTGTTCTACCACTACACTTCTTGACTTCACCCAGCATCAGTCCTCTAAACGTGAAGTCCAGGCTAAGCTTAGAAATAGCCTCCATCAATGACCCGAGAGAGGCAGAAAAAGGCATTTCAAAGGGTGATTCACTTCCCCCATTGATTAGAGGGAACTTAATGATTAATTTACAGTGGGTATCTAACTTTCAGACAGCTGAAGTTAAGTGACATGAAAACCTCCGAAGTCCTAATCTATAGGAACACTTGCAGCAGCTCTGGAAATTGCCTTTTCCTTAGAAAATTGCTGCAACTGCTGTAATTTTAAGTAAAGGCCTATTGTAAGTAAAATTGAGAATTTAGCACTAAGCCTGACATTTAAAATTCTTAATGAATTGAGAGACCTGGAGAGACCATTTAAAATTACACTACTTTCTATCTGTGCACTGAGTAGTAATGCTGGCCTGGTTTCTGCGTAGCTTAGCAGGATGCTCAACTCTATTATCTTAGTCATTTCTTCTGGAGCAGAACCCAAGACTGACAAGTACTGCAACATGTATCATTATCAATCACTGCCGCTCTTTCTGCAGTTGCCTTAACTGCAGTAGTTAGTTTTAGCCCTAATTAGTTTTAAAGGCATTAGTGGAGAGGCTACTTTGGACTTTGGTGTTTCTAGAGACTGTTTGATGGTAAAAACAGATTGCCAAATGGAGAAAGATTATGATTTTTTCTTCCCTCTGATATTAACTTTTCTCTACATGTGATTTTAACATTAATTTTCTAGTCCAATGAATCATATTTAATAGGTCATAGTTTGATCATTACCTCTGATTTTAGAGATTTTAGAGTTAGCTTTCCATCTCCTAAAAGAACCTTGTTTTTCAGGCATATGAGGCGGCAGCTTCTTTTCAATGGCACCAAGAACCTTCACCTTCTGCTTCAGGTTCCCTTTAAAATCCAGGGTCATTGGTTCAAATAAGAAAACAGAAATACTAAGGAATGGACAGTTGTTACCAACTATGCCTTCATTATGGTTGCAGAACATTTTAGAAGCCTTTGGAACTATCAGACACTAAAATACAGATCTGGACCACTACCTTTCAAAGCTGACAAATCGTCTGGGACATCTTATTTATTAAGTATGCCCAGTGAGACACAGTAAAATTGCTGGATTTGAGGAATGTGACAATTCCCAAACTCTAAAAATCCAATTCTTTTCATTCAGTTGAATTAAAACTCCAGAAACATTGACCACTAAATATACTGAACTTTTGTTGAGGCAGAAAAAGGCATGCTTCTTCCTTCCTAGACTATTTTTTTTTCCTGTCAGATTAATAAGCAATCTTAGCTTAGATAGAGATTTTTGGAACAAATTTTATTTTGACCTTGAATATTAAATATGGCTCCACCAAGCAACACCAGTAAGGATTTACATATACATACATGGGATTTCAAGGTTTGCTTTTATATTTTGTGGTTTCTACCTGTTGCCAAGGAATCTTTTAGTGCAGAATTATTTCTCAAAGTCTTTCCAATGAATAATTAAAGTTTTACCTATGATAGGGAACAATCATCCTTTCAATAGGTAATGTTTGATATTTCCAGTATTTTCCACAAAATTTCCCTTCATATTCAAAATGTAGTCAAATAATTTTGCATATGTGATCAAAATCAAAAATAATTCCAACCTTCCAAGAGGCATTTTGAGAAGTCTGACTATCTCAAAACAGAAGAGACAGGTGGGGACACAAACTGTGCATTATCAAGTTCAGAGAATAGAGCTGTGATATTAAGCTGATTAAGGCTGCTTTTGAAAAGGCTGCTTATGATTTAATCTCATATCCAGGGATTAAGCTTTTCTTCAATGAGAGTAAAAAGAAACTCACCACTCATGACTCCAAAGTGTATCTCTTGACTGAAGGGCCTGTAATTTGAAAGACCTACAGCCTATTCTTTACCTTTCTTCTTATACTGATGTGCAAGTATGAGAGCTCCACCCAAACATTGCCACTTTTTAGTGCATCTTTCTCTTTTGATGTTTCTGCTAGTAGCTGATGAGTGGAGGGAGGAGGTCTCATAGAGACAGATTGCTCTGTTTTGGGCTTGAGGAGGCCCTGATAGAGAAGGGAGGGTTTGGTGGCATTTTGTCCTTTCTTGTTTTTTTTTTTTTTAATATATATATATATATATATATATATGTATATATAAAAGGAGTGGGAGGCATCAGGAATTTTAGTGATTTCTAGCTGGTAGCTGGTAGAAGAAGTCATGAAAAGGTTGATGAGCTTTGGAAGACAGAGAGACTTAATGGGTAGATAAAAGCATGCCACTCTCCTTCTTCTGTTGAATCACAGAAGCACAGCATCGCAGAACGGCTGAGGCTGGAAGGTCCTCTGGAGGCCATTTGGTCCAATCCCCTGCTCAAGCAGGACACCTGGAGCAGCTTGCCCAGGACTGTGTCAAGACAGCTTTTGAAGATCTTCCTGCAGCCAAGAATAAAAATGACAATGCAGGAACTGACATTCAAAAACAGCAGCTCTTGGATTAGTCTCCCACCAAGAAAATCGAAAATAATTTGTTTGATATTCACAGTAGGAATCTCTGTGCAGTCTGAAAATCAGATCCTGTATCCAGTTCCAGCTCCAGTTTCTCAGGTTGGTCTTCAGATACTGAGGTCATCAGAATCAGTGACCACTTTTTAAAGTGCTTCATATTGAGATCCAGCAATGTACAAGTGCGATTCAGTCAAAGAGACATGGGTATTATGAGGTTAAGAGATGATTTTGTGACTTTTTTCTGCTGGTATGCAGAGTGCATCACTTAAGTGGACCTGAAGTTTCAACTCAGTTGTAGGATTTCCACAGTGATGTGAAAGAAGAGGTCACAGAAATCGTCTGCTAGATAATGAAATGAGCAGATCTTTTGGAAGGATGTGCAGGAATCGATGCATTGACTCATTGAATTAAACAGTATTTTAAGCATTAAACTGACAGCTGTTAAGCAATGAAAAGAGAGATGCCTATTCTCAGTGTTGATGGAAAGATTATAGTCAACATCTTTAAAAAATGTACCATTACAGTACACTTTGTGAGAGGTTTTAGTCCCTTAAGTTTCATGAATTATTAGCAAGTTTGTCAGTGTAGGAAGGATTTGACCAAACCAGTCCATGCTTCATCATAACCCAAAAATGACAGACAGGAATTCCCAGGGAAAAAGAAAACAACTCTCCTCCCTTCTTTTGACCACAGTGAGTGGGAGCATAATTGCTGTTCACAGATAATTTTCAGCAGTTTGCTGTTGGTAAAAAAGACACCTTTTTCTTTCTTTTCTAAACCACAAAGGCACCAGTGCTGCAGAGAAGGCATCCAGCAGTTTATGGACATACCTTCTGCCCAGGGCTTTAGTTGCTGAAGTCAGTGAGCAGCCTCCACTGAGCCCGGTGCCCACCAGAGACGCTCCTGCAGCTTTGTGCTATTGGAGGCTCCAAACGTGGAGAGGAACTGCCCCCACTCCAAGCAGCCTTTTGACAAGATAATAGCTCCGTGTGCATGCTAGGTCCAAGGTAAGGCTTTTTTTTTTTTTTTTTTTTTTTTTTTACTCATTTTTACAAGGCCTGACACAAATTGTGCCTCTCTGTTTCTCTCCCCTGCCATTTCTTTGGTGAAATAACAGGGCCTGTAGCTGTCTGTTAGAAGAAAATCTCTCCTCTACTTGTGAAGACAAGTACATTTGGGATAACTTCCCAGTGTTAAACCCGGGTCTGAGGAAGCTTATGATTCACAGGACACATAAAAATGCTGCCCACTGCTCACCACCTCTTGCTGTTATACAATCTCGCAAATCTGATAAACACTTTTAGGGCTTTGTCATCTCCTCTTTGTTCAGGGATGTAAGAATTCTGCAGGATAACACATTAAGTGATATAGTTTGACTTTCATCTTACTGCAGATTTAAATCCCTGTTAAGGATCCTGGCTTATCAGAGGCAGGCAGTCTTCCATTTGGGAAAAAGGGGCTCAGTTCAGTACAAATTGCTTTCTCTAGAGAGAACAAGGGGAAAAAAGAAAACTATTTCCATGAAGAACTAAAGCTGGGAATAAAGAAATAGCTTCATCATCAAGACTTTGAGGTAAGTAATAGAAAAATATCAACTCTAGGCCAGTGAACCCAGGCTGCTACAGGAGAAAACAGTTAAATTACAGAAAGGAAGCTGCCAGAGGGGAAATTATCCTGGAGCTGGACCCCTTCCATCCTATGAAGACTCTGCACCCATTTGCAGTGGAGATTCTCCCTTGGTGGGTATTTCTCTCCATTGATAGGAAGTGGCAAGCTAAAATGGAAGATACTTTGCTTGTCAAACATGTAGATATCAGGGTTTGTGATGCCTGTGGGGTGCAGTAGTGGGAGATCTCATAGACCTCTAAGGAGCACCTGGGAGGATGGTCTGCTTTGTCCCAGGACACCCTGAGAGCCTCCCTGGAGGTCCATAGGATCTGCCACCACTGCACCCAGAAAGCATCACAAGCCCGGGTATCAGAGGAGGGGTAGAAGTGCTGGAGATGAGATGGAAGTGGGAGGACGAGCACCATGACCCCGTGGATGTCTTTGCTGAAATGCTCCCAGTGCTGTGTGATGGTACAGAAAGACCAAATCAGTCTGAGTTGGAGAGTTAGGAAACGGGGAAAAGAAGTGATGCTGAGATTCACACTCATTGGAAAACCAGGAAACTTCCAAAAGAGAGGCATCCTGCTGAGACAATGTGGGCTCTGCATTTAGAAATAGAAGGTGGCATTCAAAACTGAAAAGGTTGAATGGGAGATGAGCTGTGAGACAGCGAAGAGGTGTAGTGTCTGGAAAAGCACGTCCTCTGGAGTGAAGGCACAGAAAGCTCTGCATATTGAGATGAATGGTAGTGCAGAGACTGAAAACTCAGGAGAGAAACAGTGAAGATGAGTCTGAAGAAAAAAGTCCTATTTAAACAAAGTGCGTGCATGCACACGCACAAAGTAACTGTATCAAGGGGTATGTGCTTCCATTCAAAAGCTAAAAGTCTAAAAGATGAAATCAGGGACCAGGTATGTTCACTTTTAAATTTGAAAGTCGACATAGCAGACACCTCAGAAATGAAAAGAAATAAAATAAAATTGTTGGGATAGTGTAACACCTAGGAAAAAATATGACATAAAAAAAGGTGGGTTGCCCAGCTCTAACAGTGTTGCTGTATTTTAAAGAAGACAGAGTCAAATCAGATAAATAAGCTGTGTGTGTGACTCAAAACACAAAGTCACTGGATTAAAACTCCAGACTTAAATAGCAAAAATGCGGTGTTAAGACTGTACTTGAACCCAGGAAGAATGCTGAGTGACTGTAACATACTAAAAGAAATTAAAGAGATGACAAATACAGAAAACACAGGAAGAATGAGATACATGAGTTGCTTTATATAAATTAAGTACCTGCAGTGTGATTGCAACACAATGCTGGGAATGTATTTTTAGACTGTATCATAGAGGAGCACTTCAGGGAATTGACAAGTAGAGCAGCAACTCTCCACTGAATCCAGAGCTGTACGCAGGCCTGCTTTTAAAATATTTCTGTCAAAGCCACTGTGGAAGTGTTCAATTTAAAGACCAACCAACCAACAAAACCCACAAAAACAAATAAACAAAACAAACCAACAGTATAAATATATTTGTAAAGAAACAGGAAAAAGTGTGAAGTGTTCACATAAGAACTCTATGAAAATATCAGAGACTTGAGCAAGTGCATCATTCATCTGAACTGTGTCTGTAGTAAAGCCAAGAAAGCCACCGTCAATCTGCAGTAAAGCCAAAAAAGCCACCATCAAACTAGCATGGTTAAAGAGCAGGATAAACAAAGCTATCCTTAAAAAAATGTACTTAATGAAAAAGAAAAGCAGAAACTGAGATTAACTCCGAGAAGCAAAACATAAAATCATGGTAAGGCATGCCAAGAAAACCACAGAGCTTAAGGCATAAAAATGAAGATATAATTTCTTAAACACATGGGAAGCAAGACACCTACCAGTGAGTCTATAAATAATCCGACTGATAAAGAAGTTCTGAAAGAATATGGGGCAATGACAGAAGAAGATCATGAGTTATTGTATTGTTTGTTTTGGTGGAGGAGGTTGGCGTGGTTCACATACCATGGTGTTTCTTTAAGGATATGAATATTGGAGGATTGCTCTTAAACTAAAGCACTGCAGGACTGCAGGATAGCTCATGCTGGGTGGGAGCTCTGGAGTTCTCTGGTCCACCCTCCTGCTCATAGCAGGTCAGGTTTGAGGTCAGAGCTGGCTCCTCATGGCTTCATCCACCCTAGGCTTAGCAGAGAAAGTTTTGCAACGCGTTGCTTAAACCTGTGGAAGTAGCTTAGTGCTTGTGAATGAATTTAAAGGACACTTTGAAGCTGCTAAATAAATGTCCTGCAGAATAAAGCTGCCTTCATGACAGAGAAAGAGAAGGTGACAAATGTGGCTCTGATTTTCCACCTGGATTCTCCAGCTGGAGCCAAAGATCCATGGACCACCCTCAGCCAACTGAAGGGACCTACAGTAAAGAGGAGGGTCAGCAGATACATGGACAAACATGGATCGGGAAAAGACCAGCGTATCTTCTGTACAGTCTGTAGCTAAGAGCCAGTGAGCATGGGCATTAACGCAATCCCATTCATGTACTTGGGTTTCCAGAAGGCTTTCAGGAAGATCCGTCACCAAACAGAGATAATAATTTGCCAGAGATCAAGCACGCATTATCTCATGGATTAATAGCTCGTTAAAAGATGGGGAATAAATCCATCAGAAAAAAATGAAGCCATGGATATAGAGGTATTGCAAAGACATCTAAAGCCCTGTGGGATTTGCTAAATCTCTCGCTGGAGGTGGGGAATTATCAGACATGTAATTTGGGAAGATCAAAGCCGTAGTTTCACTTAATAGCACTTCCTTCTTGAGTGACATGTGACAAATGAAACCAATGTTGCTTAGTTTCTGAAGAGAAAAAGAGCAGCACAAGCAGGACCTCACAGTTCCTTCTTTTTCGTTTTGGTCCAGAAAAGTCTCCTTTCTGTGAAAGAGATTCTGCACTGTGAATGCTGGGGTTTCTTCTCTGCCATCTAAAAACCTCGCGGTACTGCAGTACTTTAATGATTGCTTTTTCCCAGATGTGCTTGGCTAACTAATTCTGGGATGGCACTGACCCTGGAAACAGACCTTACAATGACTTCCTCGCTGCAAGATACAATGAGTGCAAACCAATGATCGCTCAATGAAAATTTTAAGAACAATAAAAAAAAAAAGAAAATATATATTTCATTATTAGAATAAATCAATGAAAATTCAAATTAGGGTGTGCAGAAAACTTTTTAAATGTTCTTCTATTTTGCGCAGCCTACATCATGAAGCTAAAAATGACACTTATATTTTAGTGTTGCTATGGTTACTGATACTATTCTTCTGAGTCTTGGGAGGAAAGGAATTGGTTGTGTTGAGGAGCGGGCTGCATGCAGGAGATAACCTCTGACCTTTGTGATGACGTCGTTTGTATTTGTCTAACTTCAAACCTGAATGGCCTAATCTGCATCTAACTGAAGTAGCTGTAGTTTCATCTTATTTTCTGTCTTTGTACAGAGAAGTTTAAACAGACAATGTTGAAAGCTTTGGCCTGAGCTCCCAGACAGAATGTGTTGTTCATTTACCATTACTACCCAAAGCGCTCTGTGAGATAAATACCACATTGAATGTCCTGCTGACTTTCCCATTAAGTTCGATAAAGTTCATATATTTCAGAATGCAGAAGCTATTTTTTGTAGTAAGGATGACCTTACAGCCAAAAATATTTCACCATCCCCTTTCTCCCCACCCCATACTGACTCCTTGTGAATCACAGTATTACAGGAAAGCTCGGGCTGGGAGGGAGCTGAGGAGGTCTCTGATCCAACCTCCTGCTCACAACAGGTCATCTCTGAGGTCAGACTAGGATGCTCATGTTGTCATCCATTAGGGGCTTGAAAACTTCCAATGGTGAAGTGTTGCCTGCCTCCAGACACCTGTGACTTCAATGTACAGGAGAGACAAAGGCAGAAGTAAAGCCAAGCCACGGGAGGCTAAAATAGCAGCTGGGGCTATGCAGAGACCTGTTGTCAGAACCAGGAGCAAAGGCTTGATTTCTGGTACTCAAACCAAGCCAACAGAAGTCAATAAACTGTTCTACAGGCACCGATTTTATGCAGTTTCCAGTTTCTCTAGACGCAACGCTGCCATACAGCCCTTCACTGTGGGCAGGCCTCTCCTTGGGGTAGTGTCTCTCATCAGGACAAGCAGTCGTGCGACAGTTAAGAAGACCACCTGACAGCTTTGGTGCCAAGTTCATTCAGGCAGTTTTAGTTTGTGCCTGTGCAGGGAGAGGCTGAATTCATCAACTCATAGTTCTGCATTAATCCACCTTCCTGTTTGTGCTGGATGCCTTGTGGCTGTGCATGGTAGTAGAAGGAGAGGAAAGATAAGAGAGGTGAAGCATTGAGCTCTGTATATTCTTCTATCAGTGCTGGTCTCTTGGTGTAGCCAAGTGACTTCAGATCCCCAAACGTCACATTGGCTGAGTTGTGTGAAGCGTGGGGGCTAAGGCTGGGCGGCATGCCCATGGCCCTGATAGTCAGCAGAGAACTGGCTTAGGCAGCGAGCAGAGGTGGCAGTACTGCTGCTCACCAACAATTGCCTTTCAGCAATGAAATTTCAGCTGCAAGTGGTTTGAGGTGAGGATAGAGAGCTGTACAGAATGAGCCTAGTTCCCAGCACATCTGTGGTGCTATATCTCTGTAACTAATCTGGAGAAGGTAGAAAAATGTGTAGTGTTTTAAGACCAACACAATATTGTAAGGGCAACTTGCATTCATCTAAAACTAGCTTAGCTTAAATGTAGTGGGTTGTTGTTTGAGTTCACATGCACAATGCTTGCGTTGTTCTCATTCACTCTGTTTGGAAATCACTCCAGCTAAATCAGCACAACCCCTGGTGTGATATAATGAGGTCTCTCTGCAGATAAGCTACACTGATATAAAGAAGCTATACAAAAATGGTCAATGCAGCATAAAACTGTCTGTAAACAAGCTTTAAGGCACTGAAGATTAAGATGGACCACTTGGGGATTTGCACTAGTTTAATTAATTTGGTTTGTTAACTGAATTCCATTAAATTACAGAAAGCTTTGATTTTAGACAAAGCCTCAAGCCTGTTCTTCCGCTCAGACCTGTCTGCAGCGCTGGGTGAACAGCTTTGGGTGAATGCTTCATTTACAATAATGCAATGCTGGTGATCGCCAGGCTACCCGTATGTATGGCCCAATTTGCCAAATGGTTTTATTGAAAAGTGGTTTCAGGGGATAAAGACGAGGTGGTCTCTGAGATCACTATCTCTAGCACCACACGGGGTGTGTAAAACCTATTTTCACTTTAAATCTAACAGTAAGTGAAGCAGTATCTCCTTGGCTGAGCAGAAAATTGTTCTTCCTCTAAGTGGAAAAGGAACGGGAAAAGCCAAAGAAACACATTGCTGAAGTCAGGAAACACAACTTGGTCAATGCCCGTTTTGGAGACCATGCTAACTGTGTGACCATGCCTTGTGTGAACAAAAGCCATGCCAACTTCTCCTAAGAGGGTGATGGAAATGACATAAAAGAAGATTTCCTCTAAAAGCTGATGTAAAGGTTTGATATGGAGAGAAAGCCTAATTTTCAGACTAATTGTCACTGTGTTTCCATGGCTGTGTGCTTGTGCCATGTTAAAAACAAACAAACAAAGAACAAAACAAACAAAACAAAACAAAACAAACAAAAACCCCAAGCAAACAAATGACAGTCTGGGAGTTCTGGGCAGCAGGGTAAGCCACTGTAACTGGGACTGGTGTTATGGTACAGGCCACACAGCAGTACTTCTGTGATTACCACATGAAACCATATAAATTTAATGCAATGTGATTAGCCTGTGTGAATGGAACATATTTTCCTAGTTTGCCAAACATGAGCAAAAAGAAATTACCTGAAGAGTAATTTCCAAGGAAATGCTGCTGCGTGCAAGGCCCCTAATTTCTACTCTGGGAGATTTCGCTGGCAGTGATGACAGTCTGAGGGTCTGGAAACACAACTGGAAAACCATTTATTTTGGGGCTTTTTCATTTATTTCATCCCTCCCTCCCCGCTCTGAACGTTTTTGTTCCAAAATGCTGCCTGAGGCATGTTGTGCCTCACAGGAGCTGCAATTTTGGTGCCTAGTCCTTACATTTGTTTTTTCAGACAATGCTCTCTGGCTAAGTGACACCTTCCCCAGGACACCACATCCCCTGGGATTCTGCGTGGAGGTGGCAAGGCTGCTTGCTGCCGAGAAGGAAACACGATATACCATAGGAAACACAGCCCCTGAACAGCCGGGCTCTGGGGAGAAGGGAGCAGAGGGCTTTCGTTTCATAGAACCATGGGCTGCCCAGGACCACGTCCAGGCGGCTTTTGGAGATCCCCAAGGAGGAGACCCCACAGCCTCTCTGGGCAGCCTGTGCCAGGGCTCCGTCACCCGCCCAGCACAGAAGTGCTGCCTGGTGCTCAGAGGGAGCCTCCTGGGTGCCCGGCTGTGCCCATGGGCTCCTGTCCTGGCACTGGGCACCACTGAGCAGAGCCTGGCTCTGGCCTCTCTGCACCCTCCCTTCAGGGTTTTTGGGACATGGATGAGATCCCCCTGAGCCTCCTCTTCTCCAGGCTGAGCAGCCCCAGCTCTCCCAGCCTCTGCTCACAGCAGAGATGCTCCAGTGCCTTCATCATCTGGTGGCCCTCCCTTGGGCTCTTTCCAGTGTGCCCAGGTCCCTCTGGTCCTGGGGAGCCCAGAACTGGACCCAGCACTCCAGGTGTGGCCCCACCAGTGCTGCCTGGAGTGGAAGGATCCTGTCCCTTGACCTGCTGGCAATACTCTGCCTAATGCAGTCCAAGGATACCACCAGTTTTCTTTGCAACAAGGGCACATGGGTGGTTAACGTCCAACGTGACGGCCACCAGGATCCCCAGGTCCTTTTCTGCAGAACTGAGCGCAGTAAGGACACGCTGTACCCTGGCATGCCCGTTGGGTGCCAAATGGGAAACACCCGGCGTGAGGCTGGTGGTGACCACATCCCACACGCTTGTGGCTCTGGGGTGCTGTGAGGGGGTCAGGCCCTTCTCCTGCCCCAAAGCCGCCCTGCCCCTTGGCTTCATGGCTTCAGGGGGCGGTGGGACAGGGTGCCAGGGGCCGGGTGTCTCCCTCAGGGGCACCCTGCGAGGGGCAGCGCTGCCAGCCTCGGCCCGGCCGGGCGAGGAAACCCGTCAGCATTTCCTCAGAAATGCAGCGCCTTGCTGGGGACACGGCAATCTCTCGCGGGGCAAGCAGCAGGGTTTCTCAGCTTTTAGGACGGCTCCTTCTAGCGGGCTCTGCGGGTATGGCTGCCGGCCGAGCGGCTGCCCGCTGCCTCTGGGGCCTGGAGCCCAGCTGAGGCACTCGGCAGCCTGCGGCTGGGCTCCCTCGGCCCCACAGCATCGGGGAGAGCTCAGGTAGCCCCCCCTCGTCCCGGGAGAGGAGGAGAGGACAGGAGGGGGAGAGGTGGAGGAGAAGGAGAAGGGGAGGAGAAGGAGAAGCCAGAATTGCTGGGCAGTACTACTGCAGACGACGCTGACAGAAGGGAGAGAAAGTGCTGAAGTCCGTGGGCCTGTTCAGTGCACCCTGCTGAGGTGTTTGTTCAGTGAGAAGTGGAATAGTAATTTTAGGGTCATGGGACAGTAGAAACTAGTAATTCATAGAAAGGAAGGGAAAAAAAAGAGGAAGGGAAAAAAATAGGAAACCAAACTCTGAAGGCCCTGAGCCACCTAATATTATCGTGAACTTGTCTCTGCTTTGAGTGGGCATTGAACTACATGACCGGCAGAGGGCTGTTGCAGACTAAATTAGTATGTGAATCTTACGTGATTCTACAATTCTGCTCTATGTCTGCATTTTAAAACAAACAATCTCTTTTGGTGATGTGTAGTCTTTTGGGAATCGTGTTACTGGCATTAGCCTCATAAAGCTGACACATCTGTCAGCAGCACTGGCGCATCGCAAATGTTACCAGTCACCTCTCTTCCTTGGAATTACAGGTTTTTTTCTGACAGCCTTGGGAAAGAAAGGAAAGGCTACACTGCAGTGTCCGGCATCGCACAGGGACTGCATTGTTGAAACTACAAGCTAGGAAGCAGAAAAACATTTTTGCTGATCACAAAACTGAGCCCACAGGGGGTGGAAATGAAACTTTTCAGATTTGAGGGAGAAGGACATGGTGGGTATTTCCCGGATCCGCAGAGTTGGTAGCAGCAGTGCTATTCCACACAAGCAAGAGAAAGATCTAAAGATTTCCAGGCAGCAAGAAAGGCATCAAGTGCATGTTCCAGGAATACTTAAAATGAGTAATAGCTGTATTTCGTAAGAAAAGCTGCAAGGTCAGATAGTGCCATCTATGAGCACAAGCAGCACACTGGAAAGTTAGTTAACTTTTGAAATCAGACTGACTGGAGAGCATAAAGTGGAGTGACATTGCCTGAAACCCCTCCCCAATGGAGATGTGATCCTGCTGGTAGCTTTGTTCCCCTGGATGGGGCTCAGGGTTTCACATGGGTTTTTGAGGGTGTGGTGACTAAAACATGTTGAAAAGTTCAGGATGCCTGGCCCAGTCCTGCTGTCCTCCCCTGTGCCTGCAGCAGGGTATGGCTGCAGTCTTCCCCCCCCCCCCCCCCTTTTCACATGATTTGAAATAGATGCCTGTGCTTCGGTTTACAGAGACATCAAAAAGAAGCACCATTGTGCTTTTTCTGTCTAACCCAGATATAGCTGCCTTCAGCATCACACAACAGCGGCACTCCCTGCTCACAGAAACCATATTTGTCCTTCATTGTTTTTTTTGCATTATCAATGCTTAGGGAACAAAAGGATGAACTTTGCAGAGATTCACATTTTTGTGAGGGGGCAGCCAGTGCCTGCTCCCCAGCACTGGGCAGGGTGCGCTGTTCAACCAAGAGCTTGAAAAGAAACAAATGTACTGAATTGAAAAAAAAAATCCCCCTAGAAGCAATATAAAGAAAAGGATTTTCGCTCCCCTGTGCCTTCATATAACCACGAAGTGGAGTAATTCTGCGCATTTGTACTCTTCTTATTCTCCAGTCACCTGCTGAATATTTATTACTCTAGCATCTCCTGTGTCTTTCTGTCTGTTCATAAACAGCTCAATACGAGTGATTTGAGCATTCATTGCTTTAAACTGAAACCAATAGTTACCGAAAGAAAGTGCTTATTGCACAAAACTTCCCCAGATCTTCCAGATAAGAGGTGATTAAGGGACAGCTATAACTCAGGGACTCTGGATTATGATAACGACTACCTGCCCTGGGGAATGAGCCATAATTAATCACCTGCCTTGGAGTGATTTGGTTGTTGCTGGCACATTTCAGCCAAGCTGGCTCCCAGGCATAGGGATCCTTTTCATTTTGAGAGGGGAAGCATCTGCCTGGCCGAGCACAGCATCTCCCAGCTCTGGGTCTTGGGGCTCTGCCAGTCTGCAGGCCATCAGACGGTGCTCTGCAGCAGGTCTGCAAGCTGGGAACCAGGACTGCACATGGTTGCCTGCAGGGAAGGAGAGAAACCAAAAGAGTGGAAATGAAGAGTAGTCAATAAAAACTCAAAGCTGAAGCTTTTCATTTTATCAGAGAAAGTGAGAACTACACAAAAAGGTCAATGATTTTTTTTTTTTTTTGCCCAGAGCAGAAAAATAACGTTACGCTAACTACTTTTCTTGTCTTCACAGTTTTGTCAGCATTCATCATTAAGCCCTCCCTGGTCAGATGTGCAGGATGGGCAATCCGATGAAGGAACCTGGCTTATGGATGTTGTGCTTGGAGCTGAGATGGAGCTGGAGACCTGTCCTGATGGATACCTCCTGCTGGTTCCTTGGGAGGCAGCACCGGAATTCTGGAGCTGATCTGACAGCACGTGGGCAGCATGTGCTTTCTGGTTACTGCCGGTGCAGCTCCCACAGGGTGCTTGTCCCAGGACACTCCTTCAGAGCTGGGACCACTGATGTGGTGGTGGCATGGCACATAGTTTGGCTGTATGGGGTTGAAAGCAAGTGGTGGGAGAGTGTCTTTTTGTGATCCGGGGGGATCAACCAGCAGGATGGGGTGTGTGCTGATGCAAAAACTGAAATAGCGTGCCAAGCAGCTAATGCTATCAGTGTCTTTAGAAAAATGGGATTGGGTTTAAATATTACGTTCATCTTCTTTTTCACCAAGGCAGGTGTAGCACTCAGCCAGATGGGTGCAGCCTGTATTGACAAGGTCACTCTCTTTCTAAGGAGTTTTGTTCATCTATCTGTCTGTTTAGTATCCATGCAACAGTGAAATGGAGCAACTTTTGCATATTTATACCCTTGTTCAGCCTGCAGCACTGAGTACCAAATGACATGATCAGAGAGAAGTTTGCCTACTTAGAAACACTCCAGCAACCCTAACAGAATAAATGTGAAATGAATGTTATCATTTAATTATTTTTAATCAATAGTAGAGCTTGGCAAATTCTGCAAAGAAGTGTTTGTCAGTGTTAGCTCAAACAAAGAATGTACTTTTGCTTTGGTATTATTCACTGTCCTTCTAATGGCTCTCTGAGGGCGTGCATACAAATGATCTGTGCTCAGCTGAGTGTGGGTTCAGTGCAGAGGGGCCTTTCTCCAGAAGGAAGGATGGACTCGTGGTTGAAGTGCTGTGACTCAGGAGCTTAGGGATAGGTACTTAGCAGTACTGAAAACGTTGTGACATTGAACATGTTGTTTCTGGGAAGCGTTTTAGAGCAAATATGGGATCAGGCACGTGGTCATCAGTTAGGAATTGGTTGCTGGATCCTACCTCACACCTATTAAACTCTTGCCTTATATGTACTTAAATAGCTTTGATTCTCCTTGTACAACATTGAGATAATCATATTTCATTTTTGTCCTCTATAATTGGTCTCATCCAGTCACACCTACACTGCAGTAGGCAGGGGCTGTCTCTACCTGTGTGCTGCTGAGGCTCACAGGGCAACATCAAGACCTCTGGAGCCACCGTTGCAGAAATAAACTTTCATGGAGTGAAAATCTTACAATGGCTCTGAATTCCTTCTAGCTGTGCATCATTCTGGGCAGGGAGCAGATACAAGAAGGAAGAGTTGCCCATGAGTGTGCCCTGCCAGGTCCATGAGATCTGTGTTGCCTTCTCCTGGGCTGTGATGTCTCAGGCACCACCTCCACTATGGCTAATATCTCAATTCCTGGAGGAATCTTAGCCAGATCTTATGGCTAAGATCTGAATTCCTGGAGGTCCAGAAAGAGCAAAGTACCTGACAGGGTGGTTTTATACCCCACTTAGATACAAGAAGAAGCTTGCACAACATATGGAAGAGGAAGGTATGAGAACAGGCTTGAGGCAGGAAAGTCTTTGGCAGGGCCAGTGCAAGCAGAGCCTGTGCACAGGCAGTACAGAGATGGCATGGGATGCTCCCAGGATTTTTGAACCATTAAGGGATAGATTAAAATGTCTCCTGTGGATAGTTTCCAGAGACAGGAAAGAGCTGTCTTAGGCTGTTAAAATACTGGGTACGGGTCACTACTGATGAATACCATGGTTATCTGGGTAGAAGTGGCCATACTTCATACTGCAGCAGCATGCATATAACACACCTTGGTATAGGGACAAGGTGCCTGTCCATATTCTTGTTTAAAAGGCGCTACGTTGGAAAGAAGCAAAGCAAACACCTTGGTAGGTTTGGTTCCTTTAAAGGTAGAAATAGCAGATTTTGTGGAAACTTCTGTATTCTCAAAAAAGAATCCAGAATTATTTCCCCTTTCAGAAAAAAATTTTAACCTCTCCATTTTGCCACAGGTACAAAGGCCAGCGCAACCGAAGACTGAATCGAGGTATAAGGGTAAGCAACACCCTTTCAAGAGCAGATCTACTGTGCCCTGAAGAATAGGGGACTTGGGCTCCCAGGAGGGCAACCTGAGCCCAGCTGCCATTTCAGTTGGCTGCTGTGACTGTCCCTCCACTTCACGCTGTTCAGGCAGTGGTGACACATGTGAAGAGAGGTTGTGAGCAGGACATGTGCAGCTCCAAGCCTTGCCATGCTCAGGTTTTCCCCCAGCCTCTCAGCTGACAGAGACGCAATCTCAACCACCTAATCTCTGCCTATAGCGTCACCATTGTCCCTTCTGCAGCCAGCCAGAGGTACGAGTACCAGAGGCTGGAGTATTTGAGGTAACAGGGAATGGGGCATGACTGGGCTGAAAGCTGCATTAGCTGTAGGGCAGTTCTTCAAAACTTGACAATGGGTGCTTCCTTCCCTGACCAAACATCCTTAGTTCTGGCAATGCAAAGACATCAGCTGTGGACCTTTGTCTCCAGCTGGAACACACACAAATCAAAGCACATATATGGCAGAGTTATATCATGTAACAACTTCAAACATATAACAACAGGTTTCCTGCTGTGTGGCACTTGCAAGTACTTGCAGTGACAGCAGTATTCTCATTTGTAAACTTTCTAGTAGATATGTGAAATATATTTGCTTCACTTTGTTCTAATCTATCCAAATGTCAGTAATCTATATAAACTCCCATAATTTGTAATGAGAGGGGATGGCATAAGAACCCATCAACCATAGCACAAGTTATTCTATTGTATGCTATTTCAAGCAGCAAACCAGATATCTTACTCTCTCTAATTTATTAGCTAATGTTCCAGCCAGCAAGGCACTATTTCTTTCTGATCTTTTGTTTGCTTTTGTTGTTCATTTGCTTGATATTCATGTGCTCTGTCTTTGGCCACAAGTGAACAAATAATCTTTACATTTGGCATTAGTAAGCAATCAGTAACTTTGGAGTGACATCCCAGTGCAGCAGAATGACCACTACTGAAATCCTCGCGTTTTCCAGGCATACTCAGTCTTACTGTGGAGATCTTTTAACATTGCCCCCTAATGCTCTGTTACACCTTGGGTGCAAAAATTGTTCAGCAGATAGGTTGTTTGATACTGTTAAAACCATTCTTTATTTGCTCTAAAGGAGATGTTGATTTAAAAGTAATTAAGTTTATCAGTTGAGTTTTTCAGTTAACCATCTACCTTACAGGTTTAAATTTTGGAACCATTATGTAAATGATTCTATGATGATTCTATGAAATGCCACGATTAAGCCCTGGTTACTAGGCAGATAATACTTTCCTCTAATACTTAATCTGTATAATCTCTCTTCGGCCTTACTTCTGTCCAAATTCAATGATACTGGTTTTTATTTATTATTCACCTGTCCTAGATTCTTTTCATAACTTCACACTTGCTTTAAATGTCTTACTGGTGTCAGTAGGGTGAGCTGCTTCCCTTCAAGTTATTCCTTGCCCCTTGGTGGACCACCCTGTAGCACAAGCCAACAAGAGCTATTAAAGTCATTGGGTTTTTATATGACTGAGTGCATTTTCCCAGAGCCTGAACTAAGAGTGATGAAGCCTCTTAGTTCCAAGATGGGTTTGCTCCTTCTGTTGGCATTTATGTGTGTCACACTGTAGGATGGAAAACTTCTACAGTTATAGCTGGATCACGCCCTTTCTTCGTAAGCCCCTGTAGGGTTTCACTGAAATGCTGGCACTCAGCCTGCCCTCCAATATTGCCACCTTTGTAGTTTTGGGGCTTTCCAAATCCCTTGACATTTTTTATAAACTTACTTTATTTGAATATATAACTATGGAATACTTCATAATTTTAGCTGCTATTCATCTGGTATCAATGCTCTGTGACTGAGGTGTCTTATTTCTTGGCCAGTTGTTGACATGTGAGATGAAGACCCATGGGACAGAACATCTAACCAGAGTGACCATAAGTTTTTCATCTCAGTCTTTTCCTGTTTTGCTGGCCATCTTTCTTAATGCTTCCTTTAATGTGCAGTTCGCTCTGTCCATTGAGTCAGTGCTTTGGGAATGTCCTTTTATACAAAATCATTGCATGATTCCTGAGCTTTCACTCCACAGAAGTACTGACCTGTAAAACAGGAACTCTGGTCTGTGTAGGTTGTGTTTAGGGGACCTCCGTTGGGCAAGAACTGTAGTAACTGACTGACAAGCCCTTGTCTTTGCAGAAACATTGCAAAATAATTGAATTACTTCAGTATTTAAAAGGCTCCATCATGACCAAAGTATATTTATTTCCTGTCTTGGCTGCAGATAATGGACAAGCAAGATGTGTTTGAATTCTTGCCCAATGGACAGTGACTTTCTGAGGATGGAGAGGTTTGTTTTTCACACAAGCTAACTGTTGCACACATTTTGCAATCATTTATTTCCCCCAGTGAGGCATCATTCCTGGTACTTGGCTACCAGCCCATAAGCAGGAGCAGAAGGGAGTCCTTGATTTCACTGTCGTTACATATATTGGATTGTCATTTCTGATCTCATGGGGAACTCTAGTTTTTGGCTTTCTTTTTTTTTATTATTTTTTTTATTGTTAATTTCTTTCCATCAGAGCCCATTTCTCTTGCTCACACTAGCTCTGCAACATTTTTTCAGCCTTGCTTTTGTTCTCTCGTGTTTAGTTTTGGAGCAGCTGTTCCATCTCTGTGTCTCTGTGTGCTCCACAGCTCTAAAGGCCACATCCTTTGCTACTGCATCCACTTTGTTACCACAGTCCCCTCTTTCATCTTATTTTTGATGGACTTCCACAGGCATTACTTGTTTAACACCATTTCCTTTCATTTCCTTTGGGTTTGGACCACTTGTTCCCGGAGAGCAACACATAGTGTTAGCTTGCTGTCTCCTGAACATGTCATTTTGTTTTCCTATGTTGGTAGCCAGGCATCAATAGCTTGACAAACCCATTCCAAATCCCTGGAAATAGCAAGTAGTTTCTGTAAGTCCTTGTTTTATAATATTTCTTTAACAGCCTAAATTTCAGCTGCTTGAGCAGAATGGAGCAGTACTTTCATTTTAGCATGTTTTTGTGGTTATCCAAATAAATGTAAATCATTCTGGTTCCTCATATTTATAGTAACTGCATCCATCAGTAAACACTATTTGCTATTTTCCTTCCCGTTTTTAAGTCCTAACCCAGATTTAACAGTGAAATCTGCTTCCTGATTTTATCACGTTCATATACTCACACTTGGTAGAGGTGCAAGAAACTTTTCCTTTTTCAGTGCTTCCCCCTATATCCACAGAGCCAGGTTTGCTATCTGTTGTTTTGAGTTTTTGCTAGGTCTGTGCTGGGGGCAACTTCCCCGACAGCACTCCCACATCTCCCAACCCTCATGTTCTCCTCCACGTGGTGCGAGAGCTGGCTCTGGGCTCTTGGAGCTGTTGCTCTGCAGGTTGATTTTTCTTCTGCATCAAGGCTACCCTGCCTTTTCGGTGATGGGTCATTGAAGATGCAGGGTTCTCCTGCACTGGGGTGTGCTGGCCAAGGAGCCTGAGCAAGATCTTTCAGCTGTCTGAGTGCTCCTGCCTGGTCCAGGCCCCATGTTCCCTGGATGTTTTCCTCAAGAGACATGTCCAGCATCTGCCTTTTGCCACCTAATGTTGGAATAAGCCCCACCAAAAGGTAAATGTTCCTTTTAAGCCCATAATCCTGATATTATTGTATTGGGGTGGGGTTAGGGGGTGGGTGGGTGGTGGTTTTTCCAATGAGTTCTACTTGTTGTTTATCAGCAATCTGTCATCTTGACCTAAAATTATGCCCGGATCTTTAAGTTTCTCCTGTACCAGATGGGCTTTTTCTTACCTGGCACTGCAGCACTACCTCTTCATTCACTCTTAGTTCTGTAGAAGAAGGCCCATGGATCAAAATACCATCTCCAGAAGGTGCAGCTGAAACTTGGCTGTTTTGTGACAAATCCTCTCACATTTCCATAACACACACAGGGCAAGTTGCCAGAGCAACCTGCCTGCCCCATATGAGTATGAAGCTGTCTTTCTCCTTCACATCCCATACAGGGCACAGCTGCTTTGTTTGGTGGCTCTCTGTGGTCCTCAAGGGGCTCTTGCCCCTCGAGCTAACTGAGATTCCTCTACCTGCTAGCACTTTGGGGCTACGTGTATTCAATTCTTTGCAATCAGAGCTCTAATTGCTGGTTGCCCCTGTAAAGCATACACAGGTCTGAGCAGCAGCAGCTGGAGGTCTGGAGGAGGTGGGTGTCCCATCTGTGCAGTCAGGTCTGTCTAGGTCAGTTTTTATTATTTGTTTCTTTCCAGTTGTTGTAGTTCTGTTTATTTGTATTATTGTTCCAAAAAGGCACTAAATGGTGTCCCTCTCCCAGCATTTGTGTTTTCTTCTTTAGTCCTCAGCTGTGACCTACTGAAATTCTCTCTTCCACCTTTTTCCCAGTACTCCAGCAAAATCCTGGGCCTTTGTCTCAACCTTGAAATACTTTCTTTTCTCTGTTATCCTCCTTTTTAAAGGAGCAAACAGTGGTAAATACTACTGCTTAGACTGTTTCACAGGCTCCCTTCTTTCTCTTTACATTTTCTACCTGCGCCCAGTAAAATTGTTCTGCCTGAATGACTTTCCTCTTAAGCTAGAGCTGAGTCAAATGCTGTAGATTTATAGGTTCAGTAATTGCCCTCGTAGCTGGTACCAGTCTATCCATCACAGTGAGTTTAATTTTGAATGTCAGCATTAGGTTGGTGTCTGAGTCCTTCCCTTATTCAACACCTGCTTTCGTGACTAGAAAAATCCTCTGGTTCTTCCTTAGCTTTCTGTTCCTCCAAACTGAGCAATCACGCCTTGGGTAGGGAGAACAGCTCTGCCTCTGCAGTGCCCTGCACCGGGTCCTGGTGTTATCCCCTCTCACAGGTTCTTCTTCTAGTGCTGCCAACACTGTGGCCAGGTGGTTGCTCCTTGAGGGTTTTATATCTCCCCACTTATTTATTTATTTATTTATCCTCCTGAATCCTTGAGCTGGGGCAGCAGACAGAGGTTTACACCCCAGCTCATGTGAACAAATGGGCACTGCTGGTACCAGGTCTCCAGGGGCCACAATATCTCCTTCCTAGTTCTAACAATATAGGTTCTAGGATGGGTGCTGTGGCCCACAGTTCAAGCTGTAATGTATCGAACAGAGACCTACACTGGTAAATGTCACTGATTTCTCACTTCTGCAGAGAACAAAAGGGTTTCTTCAGAGCAAAAGAAGTGGCAGTAATTTGGGTGTATCAGCAGGATGCTTGGGCAGCAGTGATTATAGGAGTGCTGTAAATAACAGAGCTGAGCTGTAGTTGTGTGGAGAAAACTGAGTTGTATGTTCTTGTCTGTGTACACAGGCTGGCACGTTGCTTTTGTAGCCACAAATCAAGCCTATCCATATGATTTACTTTCTCCTCCTACCACCTCCCTTTATTAAGTTAAATCAATCATCTCACTGCTCTGTGATTTATAGTTTTATGTTTTGTTGGGAACGTGTCACAAAGTGAAAAGCAGAAGTTTTGATGTATTAGTAAAACCAAGCTTGTCTGACTGGGGTAAGATTGGGAGAATTCAGTTTTCTCTTGAATGAATTGTGATGGATGATATAAATTTTCATCATTCCCTTGTCTTTCTCCTTCTCAATCTACATCTGTCTGCAAAGACAGATCTTGAAATAGGTGGTGGTCAAGGTTCAGACATTCCCCAACCTGCCTTGGGTTATTCCTCACGAGACTTTGCATCTCCTTTTGTTGAGCTTCATGATGTTCTTGTTGAGGTCCCTCTGAATGGCAGCACAACCCTCTTACGTATCAGCCACTTCTCCCAGTTTTGTACTATCAGCAACCTTACTGAGGGTACAGTGTCCCATAATCTGTGTCATCAATGAAAAAGTGCATTGGGTTTAAGTGGCAAGGGTTTGGTAGCATGGGGACTGCAGGGGTGGCCTCTGTGAGCAGAGTCCAGAAGCTGCCCCATGTTAGATAAGGGCCAGTTGCAGTTGGCTCCAAAGGGACCTGCTGCTGGCCAGAGACAAGCCAATGTTTGTGCCTCTGGGAGTGCAGATTGAAGAAAGGGGAAATCTGCTGTGCTACAGCAGCTGGGGGAGAGGGGTGAGAGCTGAGAGAGAAGCAGCCCTGCAGCCCCCAAGGGCAGTGCAGCAGGAGGGCAGGAGGTGCTCCAGGCACGCAGCACAAGTTCCCCTGCGGCCCGTGGAGAGGCCCCTGGTGGAGCAGGCTGTCCCCCTGCAGCCCATGGGTCCCCCATGGAGCAGATCTCCACGCTGCAGCCCATGGAGGAGCCCCCGGGGGAGCAGGTGGATGTGGCCTGGAGGAGGCTGCGGCCCATGGAGAGCCCCCGCAGGAGCAGGCCCCGGGCCGGAGCTGCAGCCCGTGGAGAGGAGCCCACGCAGGAGCAGGGGGTCTGGGGGGAGCTGCCGCCCATGGGGGACCCGTGCTGGAGCAGTTCACCCCTTATCATGCCCCTAGGATGTCTCAAATGGTACCAAATGTCAGTTTAAGTTTTTTGACTTGATCACTAAATGGTTAGACCTTGTTTGGAGTAGCATATGCTGTCAACCATGCTGAGGGAAGGTGGTTTTAATATGGAAATTAACCCCCCCCTCCCCCCTTCTCCTCTCCCCCCAGAAATCTGGCATATTTTATAAGATTTATGAGAAGCAGAAATCATCTGTAAGATTCAACAAAGGTGAGAAGGAAATCTCATCCCACCTGAGCTCCTGGTAGAAAGTGTATTAAGTGTCATAGTGGCTTAGAAAGACATGGTGGAGTTTATTTTGGAGGTTCAATGTCTTCCCTAACTCTTCTAAATATCATTTGGAAGTCTTGCATGCATAGAAACCTGCAGTGAAGGGGAAATCAATTCCAGGGGTATAATGTACCTTTGTATTATCATCTGTAATGGGTGGTGTTGAGCTTTAACCTGCTAGAGCTCAGGGTCTTTTCTAATTTTTTTATTTTATTTTATTTTATTTTATTTTATTTTATTTTATTTTATTTTATTTTATTTTATTTTATTTATTTATTTATTTATTTTCCAGCTCCCCAGACACTTCTATTCCTTTCATTCAGTCTGTTTCTTAAACCTAGTCACCTAGTCTAATTATCAGCACAGGTCCCTGCAGCAGAGTCAAGGAGTCAGGATATAAAACTTGTTTGACATTTGTGTTTAAGTCCTGATTGCTAAAAGAAGCTTTCCACACAATTAAAGAGGTCTGCTCCGATTTTAAATTTCCAATGAAAACTGTCCAAAAAAAATGGAAAGCTATCCAAACTATAAAAGGTTACAGAACACCCAACTGGTCCTTGGGAGCCATGCATGTAGTGCCCCATCATTGCTACCATAATAGAAAGGCTATTACAACATAACATTTTGGCTTTTACAGGATTGGAACAAGAGCTGGAGATCTGCAAGAACATGTGGAAGAAAAATCTAGAGCTGCTGGAGTTGGTAGAGAATATTAGAATGGGACCTGTTATTTAACTTTTGGAGTTGCTAACTCCTGGTTATGCTAGAAACTTTTCACAGAGGTTGGGGAAGGTAACACTTCCCTCCCCATACCAAATCACTTGATGCAGTGTTTGGTTGCTGACACACGTGGGTGCCTGCTTGGATCAGACTCACACGTTGCCTCAGATACCCTCAGACATCTCTAATGGTGCTGGTAGCTCATTTGTGAACAACCAGGAGTCTGATTAAGGGTGATCTGAATCACATTCCTGCCTTCAATTACTCCACTATAAATGAGCTAGGCTAAAAGAGTAACTGATACAACAGTGAGACTTATATTCCAGAAGAAAAATTCCATCCACTGCATCCAGTGTAATGTAGTTAAAAATTAAGACACAAAAATGCAGACGTTTCCCATTCAGACCTGATACAAGAGCACCCAATATAAGACAGATATCCCTGTGTGTCCCACATACATGTTTGGTTAGGTCACTGAGAGTCTGGAAATTTCCTTTAAGCTCAGCTGTCTTCTGCAGTTCATCAATCATTGTGGCAGTGCTCACCACTGTAGACAGGCACAGGTAGTTTTAAATCTTCTCCATTGCAGCACCTACCCAGGCAGCTTTTCCATTCATTTTCCCTTTGCTCATCTCCATGATTTCAAACTCTTGTCAGTTGATTTTCGTTTGCTAACTGCTGCTCAGAATGGCTCTACACAGACCCAAAGGTGATACAAAAGGTCTTTGAGAGCCAAATGGGTACTCTGAAAGTCAGCAATGGCTGGCTATAGATGTTGCCTTGCACATTTATTGAATTATCCCTCCAGGGATTGTGATTTTTATTTGCTCCACTTTGTGCTTCCACAGTCTCCTGAAATAATTGCTTTTCTCTAAGACATGATTATTTATTTATTTATTTATTTATTTTCCCATCATGTCACTGTATTTAGCAAGGAGGTGCAATTCAGGAATGTTTGTCTTGTCAGTCGTGGAAAATTTGCTCACAGACATCTTGTCTTTGAAACGTTCTGTGTTTCTGATGCTTTTCTCCACAACACTTCTATCCACTAACCAAGGTGGGAACAAAAGGCAGACTTAAAATTAGTGTATCTCGCCAGCTAGAAGACGATAGGCATCAAAATATTCCAAACCTGACTGTAAAAACAAAGAGGCATCTGTATGTGTGTGTGTGCACACGTGATTGTGGCAAAGTTCTTGGGGAAAAACTGAACCCAGGATCAACACCGAGATAAATGGTGGGCAAAATTGTTTCATTTTGAAAAGGTTAATTTCTTCTGGGAAGAGGAAGGGAGCCTTTGAACCACAGCCTCAAAACTGTGTCTAGAATAGTTCTTTAACAGAAAAAAATCTGTCCCTGAAGTAGAGGCTGAGCGCACTTCACCATCTGTCCCATCCCAGCTGGAGAATCACCTCTATGGATTCTTGTACTTGTCCAAGAGCTTCAGTACTGGGACATGTAGGTTCCACTGTCCAGGAGAAGGAGATCACTGAGTGAGTCTTCCCAACCAACAAATATTTATATTCCCTTTTCCTAGCTCTATCCTTCTCTACAAGCCCCAGAATTTGTCTGGGATTGTTTGTCCCGTCTGAAATACACCTTCACCCTACAAGCATTTGTCAAAGTAGACAAATCTTGTCCAACTTCATTTTTCTCTTAGAAAAAAATAATTACCTGGAACTGTTTAATGTTCTCTTATGAGACAGATTTTCCCACTTTTCTAACCTCATTCCACATATAAAACCCTACAAAACTTTCCCTATTTCTTTCTTCTCTAAAGACCTCCTTGCCCACCATCTCCTTTCCAGCTACAGCTTGCCACTAGACAACTAGCAGCACCATTACCTGGAGGATTTGCTATCAGCTCGTTAATTTAGGAGACAGCTCCCCATTTGGGAACCACATAGGCATTCACAGCCTCTCAAAAGGAATGGGATGACACCTCTTACTGTGTCTTCTATGCTGCAGCACAGATGCAGAAACGAGCATCTCTGCTTCTTCTGCCCTTTCAGTTGGTCATCCTCCTCCATCCTGACTTTCAGCACTGTTGGAGACAGAGGAATCTGCGGAAAAAAGAAACAAAAACCCCACCCTTACCCACTTCCCAGATATCAAAGGTTTTTGAGAATACTGCTTGAAGAGAGAGAAGAGCTACTGGGAACATAAACACTCCCATAAAAAAAAAAAAAAGAGTGCTTGAATTTGCAAAAAGGCTGTGTTATTGGTCTAAAAGCAGCAGTATCATTCCAGAGTGGTGCTGATGTGACCACTGTCAAAGACTGAAACACCGAGAAACATGGATGAAGCTCATTATTGCAGAAGGAGAAAACTCCTTTAGTTTTTTAGTAAGATGTAGGTGGTATTTTGCAATTTGAGGGTTATTCTGTAACCAGCATAAATAGCAACAGGAAAACAATACAAAGACATTCTTTGAAATAAATCACAAGAACATTGCAATATTTAACCACTATTCGCTGTATAGAAGAGTACTGCTTTCTGTCCTTCCTAGTTTTAAGAGGACTTAAACATACTGTTTTATTAAATTTTTATATATTTTTTTTTGCCTTCACGCTTTTTTTTTTTTTTTTTTCCAGAGAATTTTTGTTTTTCTTTGCATTTTAGATACTTTTCCAATACATATATTTTCTTTTGGCCCTGTTGCATCACGTAGAACTACTGTTTTGGGAAATGGATTTGGAAACTAAACTTACCACAGAAACACAATATATGCTCAAATAATGCTTGATGCTCCAAGATGATGGAAAGTATGTTGCACAGAGTGTCTCCTGAGAAAACCTGAACCCTCAAAAACCAGAAGAGATTGAAAAACTGGGAAAGGAGGGACTTTGCATCTTCATTTATCTGATTTTGAAGCTTGTGCTCCATTTTTTCCTGTAAAATAGATAAAATCTAGTGATAGAGCAGTGCTCTATCTATAGTGAAGAAGCAGTTTCACTACTGGATTTCTTTTCAACATTCATCCTCGGAAGAGTTATTAGCTTCAAACACCACCCAGCCTCCAAGCCATGGATAGCAAGGGGATGTTATACCCATTACTTGGGACTGCACAGATTTGGTTGTTTTACAATTAAGTGGCCAGCACCAGAATATGGGAAAATTTCATGTTGTTTCCAATCAGTGTAAAATATCATTTTCCAATTGTTTCAGGTACATGAAAAACAAAACTTACTTTTAAAGGACCATGGTCTAGCATTGGTGATAATCCTGCTTCAGGCAGGAGACAGACCTTTAGGGATCCCTCAGAATTAACATTTCTGCAACTTTCTTTCATTTTCAGAGAGTAATTAAAAAAATCCTTAATTTCAAAAATGAAACACCTGTCATGAATGTGCAACAAAACACCATTTCAGTCAGAAAAAGTAAATGAGATGTTTCTTAGCTTCTGAAATGAAACATCGTTTTTTTCCAGGACATAGGAATATTTTCTCTCTTCCATTTTGTGTTGGCAACAAACTTGGCAGATCTTTTGAGCAGAGCTAGTAAAACTTCGTATTCCCTCCTAGCAAAACAAAGGCCTTGATCGCAAGCTCCAAGGCTGAGCATGTTTTTTTTGTTAGTTAGTTTGTTTTAATGGGGGATTTTAGTGATATGTGCATCAGATGTTGCCTGGCTTTCAGAGTCCATCAAAGCTCACTTCCAAAACAAGATTTTTTTTTTTTTTTAAAAAAAAAACATCTTGTGGGAAACTCACTGACAGCAGAGATGACATCACAGATCACAGAGTCTCTGAGCAGCTTTATGAGAACTGGGCCCATGCTCTCAATAAATCTGTCTACTTTTTCCAACCTGCTCATCCTGACTGAGCATATTTTCTCAACAGCAGAAATCACTTTCCTGACAGCTGACCTTTCTGTCTTGATGACTTTGGAAATAATTTTTCCTAACATGGGCTCCTGCAAGGACAAGAAATTTCTCCTCCTAGTGGTAAATAGGCTTTGCAGAACCCTGCTCCATCAACCAACAGCAGGCCACACAAGCACAGCTATCAGAGAGGGTGAACTCAATGTGACGGGAGGTAGAAACTCCCAGCTATTCCTCCCCAAGACCTCACAGGATATTACAGCAGTCTAGTTAAAACACAAGTGACAATGGCATAAAATAAGTTCCCACAAAATGTCATTTTTTGGTTTAAAAAGAGTCACTCCCACAGAAATTTAAATTGAAACTTCTTTCTTTCATTACTTCTAGCTTTAAGGTTTCAATTGCTAGATTCCTCAAGTGTTCTTTTGAGGTACATTTTTTGAGGACAAGAAATAAAAAATGCTTAAAGATTCTAATTAAAATTCACTCAGTATGGCATTTACTAGTCATTTTCCAAGCAGGCTAAAACCCACTGAGATTCCTTTGCCCTTTCTCTTTTGTTAATCCTCTAATATATATATATATATATATATATATATCGTGTTCTCATTCTGGGTTCCTATGATTTAACTCCCTTTGACTTGTTGAAAATTTCTTCAGGAACCAAGCAGACTTTCTGGCTCACCTGTACAAAATTGCAGTTTTCCATATCCTAGGAAAGAAATACCAACAAGAAGTTAATCACTGTGTGTGTTGTCTGATTGCCTTACATGCACTTTGAATGGTTCACAGACGATGCATTGGTCCCCAGAAGCCAGGAGGAGCTGAGATGGAAGCTTGCTTTGGAGCCAGGGGTCCATGGTGAAGTTCTGAATGGCGGACTGAGATTTTATAGCAAGTGAATTTACACAGTGAGGCACCTTTTTTGATTCTTTTAAGGAAGAAACTCTGGGTTTGAGACTTTCAGTCCAGGTGATGCCATAGCACACATTATCTAACATGATACTAATGCCCAGGCAACTGAGCTGAGTCTTGGATTTCTGAAGCATATTACAGAACCCAGACACCTAGAGAGGTGCAAAAACATAAGGGTCTGTATCTCAAACCAATCCCTATGAAAAACAGGACCTGCAGGATGTCCTTCCAAGGAGTACCTGGTAGAGGGGACAGGCTGCACTGGTTACGGTAGCCAGTGGCAGAAACATAGCTAGGAAGTATTGAAAAGAAGGAGAGAGAGTCTTGGGGGATCTTATTTCACCTCTCTCTTCACATAAGTCCTCCATAGAGAAAATGACCCAATGTACTGAATGAGTACTGAATGAGTCAGTAACTCCAAGAAAGTAGGATGACACACTTAATTACCTCTTTCCACTCAGATGCATGAATTTGCCTTGAAATGGGCCAATGTCCCAGGAGAGTATTTCTGCTTTGACTTTTAGCACTCTGCTGAGTGGGATGCTGTAACAAAATGAGCCGTGTAATGCAAAAAGCAGTCCATTATCTTTATGCTTCTCTGTCTCCAGGTATCCAATGATCTTGTTAATGAATTTTCTCATGTTATCATGCAACTGGACAATGAGAGTATGGAAGAGGAGTTTCACCAAGACAGACAAAACAACTTTACTTGAGGAGCTGGGCAGGATTCATAAGGACGCATGATAAAAGTTGCTAAGAATCATTACTTAGAGGCAAAAGAATTGCAGTTAGAGCACTTGCTTACAGGCAGGTTCCTGTCTTTGCAGCAGCTAACAGATTTCTTAGCTTGCATCGTGTCTCACTGCCTTGGCACTGTTCCAGGGAGAATGTTTTCCTGGCTGTCACAAATCTACCAAGCAGTTCTTTTGTGCTAAGTCCACAAAGGCGCCAGGACCCTGCTGGCCTCCATTCTAAGATGCTCAAGCCCTGTCAGTATAGGTAGTCAAGTCTTCAGTCTTCCAGTTGAGCTAGGAGATCAAAGGGAATCAAAAGAAAAAGTGGAGATTCTCTCAGAGGCCTGGCTTGGTATGGAAATGTGATTCCATGACTAAGAAACCCAAAGGGCAAATAAACAGCTTTGACATAAACAGAGGTGCAGCACCTGACATTCAAACCTTCTCACTGGGATTTCTCTATGGATGACTTCCAAGGCATTGATCTTCATCCTGTGTACCCCAGGTGTATTTCAGAATTCGCACTACGTGACCTCTTAAGGTACATCTACAATGTGTGATAATGTTTCACAATCATGGATGATCTATGCAATAGTGTCTGTGGTCAGGTCCACCCCTCGATCACGAGCCCATCTGTATGTTCCATCTCTGCCTTGATGGCCTGAGGTGTCATGGGCCCATCGGGCTATAAATAATTCACCCTTATGTTGCCAGTCCAGGTCTACCTGAGCCACTTCCATCCTAGCAGTGCTTATGGTTGTTTTGATGTTCTTTCGTGGCCCAGTTCTTGGGCACATGAGCATCTATGTGGCATACTTTTACAGCCAGGTTCTCTCCCTAGACAAAAATATCTTACCACAATGCAGCAGCCCAGATGGGTTTGTCTCGGTGCTGCCAGTTGCTCTGCTTCCATTGCTGCAACAACAACCACAGGGCATTTGCCATGAGTCAGTGTAGAGGTGGAGCACTGGCCACTTTTCCTGTTCAGCAGTATCTAAAGCCAGCTGGATGGCCTTCACTGCTGCAGATTGGCTCAATTCACCTTCTTCTTCATCAGTTTCTCTAACAGGTCATGTAGGACTCCATACAGCAGCCTTCCACCTCCGATGCTTCCCCACGATATGATAGGGCCTATCAGTGAACAGGGCATATTGCTTCTCATTTTCTGGTGCCTTATTATACAGTGTGGCCTCTTCAGTGCACGTCACCTCCTTCTCTGGTTATTTTACAAAATCTTTGTTTTCTGGCCAGCCCACGATCGCTTCCAAGATTCATGGGCAACTGGGTTTCCATTTCAAGCCCATTGTGTGATCAGTACGACTGACTTACTCCACATAGTACCAGTTGTATGATGTGTAAAGGAGGTCCTTTCTCTGAACATCGAGCCTGGCACTAGCAGTTGGGGTGCCAGGAGGAGCTGCGCTTCAGTACCGACCACTTCTAAAGCAGCTCAGACCTCTTCATATGCTGCCAACATCTCTTTTTTTCCAGTGGGAGGATAGTGGGCTTCGGGTCCTCAGTATCCTTGACTCCAAAACCCTAGGGTTTAACCTCGAGTGTCCCCTGGTGCTTTCTGCCAGAGGCTCCAGGTGGAGCCATGGATGTCATGGGGGTTGGATGAGCGGCAGGGCCAGTCACGGGAGTAGGATCAGAGACAGATGCACTTTCTTCTTCTTGGAGGTGCTGAATAGTGTTGAAGTAGTTTTTTGCAGGCCAGACCCCAGCACAGTGCAGTGAGGCATTGCCAGGACCGGGGCATACCTTTCTAAAACATTCTGTCAGCTTTTGAGGATTCTGCATCTGTTCAGGGGTGAATTCCAAAACCATCGGAGGTGACAATCATGATAGATACCTGCCCATATCCTCCTGCACACCTTGCCACCCACAACCAACCTGCCTTGGGGCAGATCTCTAAGCAATATTCTTAAATAGTTGTCTAAGCTTAGACAAAACCAGAGGCACATGCAGGAGACATAGCAATAGGATTGTGCCAGTTTGAACATCCCAAGTATATTTAAAAAATTAAAAACTATTTTAACTTGCCTGGAGTAAAGAATGTACTTCTTAATAGTTTCCATAGTAAGTTTCCTGAAGTGCCAGAATGATGGCTATATGAGTACAAATATCAGATTAAATTCACAGTTGGTGTAATACGAGCACGTGCTAACAGACTGGCAAAAACCATAAACAAACTTAGGGCAGTCCCCAGAGATGATAAACAGCAAGAAAGGAATTAAGAAAAACAACCCTGAAAGTACATAAAACAACATTGTGAACTGATAAATCATCCTTGTGACCAGCAGCTATTAAACTAATGTAATGCTTATAAAAATCTTGTTTTTAAATGCTCTGGTCAGATCTGTTGTTATCTCAGCCCTTTGGGCCCCACGTTGGCTGCCAAAAGGATGCTGTGGTTTAACTCGGCAGGCAGCTAAGTATCACACAGGTGCTTACTCACTCCCCTTGCAGTGGGACAGTGGGATGGGGGAGAGAACTGGAAAAAAAAAAAAAAAAAAAGGTAAAACTCATGGGTTGAGATAAAGGCAGCTTAATAAGACAGAAAATGAAGGGAAAATAATATTAACAATAATTATATATAGATATACAAACACACACAAAACTAGTGATGCACAATGCAACTGCTCACCACACACTGACTGATGCCCAGCCAGTCCCCAGCAGTGGCTGCCCCACTTGGCTAACCCCCCAGTTTATTGTTCAGCACGGTGCCATGTGGCATGGGATGTTCCTTTGGTCACTTGGGGTCAGCTGGCCTTATTGTGTCCCCTCCCAGCTCCTTGTGCACCCCCAGGTATGTCACTGGCAGGGCAGCACAAGAAGCAGAGACCTTGGCTCTGTGTGAACAGTGCTCTGCAGCAACTAAAAATATCGGTGTGTTATTTTCCTCCTAAATCCAAAATACAGCAACATACCAGCCACTATGAAGAAAATTAACTCTATCTCAGCTGAAACCAGGACAATGTCCACCCCTTGTTCCATACAATTTACATCATGCTCAGGTCCCACACTTTCCAGTACTTCCCACTTAGTCACCACCTTTCCTGTCTTTTGATGTATACTCATGGATATACTTCTGTTAGTCTACGGGCCATCCCTCTGAAATGTCTGTTGAGTTCCTTGAGTCCATGCTACTTCCCATCAGCAGGCAGGCATCCAGCCACTCCTTGGAAAGCAGGGCCTCAGCACTCATAACAGTTCTTTGAGAAGACAAAGGCCATAACAACAGACACCCCCCATTCTTCCTCCTTTTCCTGAGCTTTTACAGCTGAGGACAGTTTTGTATGGTATGGAATTTCCTTTAAGTCAGTTTGGGTCAGCTGTCTTGGCTGCATCCCCTCCCAACCTCTTGTCCACCCCCATCATATTCACTATGGAGAAAGGGAAAGAGAGAAAGCCTTGATGATGCACAACCACTGTTCAGAAATAACCAAGGCATTTGTTGCTTATCAACACAGTTTTGACGATAAGTGCAAAGCACTGTGCCATATGGGTCACTATGAAGAAAGTTAACTTCATCCCAGCCAGGCTCAGTATAATCTCAAATAGAAGCCATACTAGGATGGAGGTGGACATTAGTGGTCTCCTTTAGCCATTGAGATTTTGTCTTTTTATTGCACTTGAAGGATGGGAAATGATAATAATATTGACCTCAATTCATCTGGTCCAACCCCCCTGCTGAGCAGGATCACCTAGTGCACATTGCACAGGATGGCATCCAGGTGGGTTTTGAATATCTCCAGAGAAGGAGACCCCACAGCCTCTCTGGGAAACCTGTCCCAGTGCTCTGTCACCTCATGGTAAAGAAATGCCCCCTCGTATTGAGCCGGAACCTCCTGTGCTTCAGTTTGTGCCCTTTGGCTCTCGTACTGTTGCTGGGCACAACTGAAAAGTGACTGCGTCCATCCTCTCAACACTCTCCCCTCAGATATTTGTACACATTGATGAGGTCTCCCCTCAGTCTTCTCTTTTCCAGGTTAAACAGGCCCAGCTCTCAGCCTGAGAGCTCTCACCCAGCTCTCACCAACTCTCTGTCCCCATACAACAGTCCTCTCATCATCTCCATAGCCCTCCTCTGGACTTGCTCCAGTAGCTCCATGTCCCTCTTATACTGGGGAGCCCAGAACTGGACACAGTACTCCATGTGTGGCCTCACCAGGGCTGAGTAGAGGGGGAGGATCATCTCCCTTGACCTGCTGGCAACACTCTTCTGAATGCAGCCCAGGATCCCGTTGGCCTTCTTGGCCACAAGGGCACATTGCTGTCTCCCGGTCAGCCTGCTGCCCACCAGGACCCCCGGGTATCTCTCTGCAGAGTTGCTTTCCAGCAGGTCAGCCCCCAGCCTGTACTGGTGCTTGGGGTTATTCCTCCCTAGTGCAGGACCCTGCACTTGCCCTTGTTGAACTTCATGAGGTTCCTCTTGGCCCAACCCTCCAGCCTGTCGAGGTCCCTCTGAATGGCAGCACAGCCCTCTGGGGGTATCAGCCACTCCCCCCAGCCTTATGTCATCAGCAACCCCGCTGAGGGAGCATTCTGTTCCATTGTCCAGGTCATTAATGAATAAGTTGAACCAGACTGGACCCAGTACTGAGTCCTGGGGGACACTTCATCATTAATGAGCTTCGTCACCATGTGTGGGGAGGCCAGTGCCCAGCCTGGTGCCCACAGGTGGTGAAAGGCATGCACAGAGCCAGCTGCTGAGATCCACACTTGGTCCCAGGATCCACAGGTGCCCTCTGGCAGAAAAAAAAAGTGTTGTTTCTGATACCTTCTGCTGGAATCTGATCTGCTGTATGCGCCAGCCAAACTTGGAGAAAAGGCATCTCTAGGCTCATTAGGAAAAGCACTGAGGATCTGCCAGTCTGCCACTGAAAACAACTTAGAAGAAACAGAGTTGGAAAGCTGCCAGTATTGACATTTTTTCCATATTTCCTACTCTATGCAGCTGCAAGGGTGAGAAAAGAAGAACTCTGAGCTTGAAGCAAGTGTGCATTATAATGTTTTCTTTGAACATGTCTGGGTTACTCTATGGAAGATTTTGTTTGGCTTACATTCTAGGGTTTACATTTTCCAAGGCTTGTATTTTAAGACTCATTCTTTTCTAAGAAGACAACCAACCATCTTATCAGAAGAAGACACTGGAAAAATAAGATTCTCCTGTAGGATTTTCAGTCTTCGAAGCCCAAAATCCTGCTGAGAACCACAGAAGTCATTATTGCTATACATCCTTTTAAACAAGCTGTTTGTGTCAAGGGATTCTGCAAATAGAGCAGTGAATATTACAGGGTATGATGTGCAGGTTTCTTTATCACAAAGCAAAGATAAAGCCTGGTTCTGTAATACAAACTACACTATCTAGGAGAAGGCTGTCTCTGTTAACTTTGAATTGACATTTGCCTTATCACATTAATGTTATTTCACCACTGTAGCAAAATTTAAGAATAGGAAATAGTCCAAGTTATCATGTTAAAATCAATATCACTATTCCTAGTAGCATATATAATAGACTATGACCACAGAAACTGAATAACTTGTCATTTTATTTACTCTTGCCTGAGAAATCCTTTTTTGTGTGTGTCTGTATGTGGTAGGATCAGGTAGGAAGAGCTCTTCTGCTGGGGTTTTCAAGTAGCAAAGTTATTTAGTCCTGATTATTGGCTAAAGTAAGTACTTAAAAAAATCTGAGCTCTTTGAACTAAATTAGGTGGTTTGATATCTTATCTCCTGATCTTCTCACTAGCGGCTACTTTATCTTACCACCAAAAGCAATACCCTCGGGAATGATTTGTGTGGCAACGGGTACAGAATAGCTGGCTGAAGTAGCACAGTTGAAATGGGGTCTTAGTAGGCGTCAGCCCTCAGCAGGCTTTTAGCTCCTTAGAAGTACAAGTTGAAGGAAACAGGTGCTTGGGAGTCACATGCCATTCAGTGGAAGTGAATGAACTGTGGGTAGGATGGTATATGCAATAGCTAATCCTTTACCAAGAAGATATTAAAGTGATATTGCTGGTTAGAAAAAATCCCTCCTGAAGACAAGGCAGTTCTGCAAAGCTACAATGCTTGCACTTACTTATGAAGATCGGTTTAGGTAGCAAATAAGTGTGAGCTTTAAGTAGTAAAGACGTAGTACTGTAACAGCAGAAAGTGATGAATCTGGTATGATGCATGGTTAACTTATAAAATTTAGGTACTGTATTGCAGGAAGCAAATCTATATCATGAAGTGCTTGCAAAATGAGTGTGTAAAAGGGAAAATGTAGAAAGCATACACGTACTGATGTATTTCTAGCTGTTCCCCTTGGGCTGACACTGCACTTAGCATCTGTCCTGGTTTCAGCTAGTATAGAGTTAATTTTCCTCCTAGCAGCTGTTATGGTGCTGTGTTCTGGATTTAGGATGAGAATATTGCTGATAACATGCTGTTGTTTCAGTTGTTGCAGAGCAATGATTACACTAAGCCAAGGACTTTTCAGCTTCTCACACCACCTTGACAGTGAGCAGGCTGGGGTTGCACCAGGACAGCTGAACCAAACTGGCCAAAGGGATGTCCCATACCACATGGCATCATGCTGAATGGTTAATACGGGGTGGCTGGTCAGGGTCAGGGGTACCACTGCTTGGGGACAGGCTGGGCATCGGTCAGCGGGCAGTGAGCAATTGCATTGTGCATCACTTGTTTTGTACATATTATTACTATTTTCATTATTATTTCTCTTTATTTTCTGTCCTCTTAAACTGTCTTTATCTCAACCCAGAAGCTTTACCATTATTTTTTTTTTCTTCATTGTCTCCCCCCTCCCACTGTGGGGGAAAGGAGGGTGAGCGAAAGGCTGTGTGGTGCTTGGCTGCCTGCTGGGTTAAACTCCAACAGCATTTTATTTGCCGTGACATGTTACAAAGCTAAACAGTACTTGAATGTCATGACAGGCTGTGAGCGAAGTTGTTCTTCAGGCTATGTTTTATCCCTTGATGGAAACCAACTTCTTTGACTTAGTAATGAAGAGATATTAACCCATGTCTGTGTTGTGCAAACATCGGACCTCCCTGAGGACAGTTTTAGAGAGATAGCTTGACAGGACAGAAACAAAGAAATACCTTACTTAAACTTCCTTTGAAGTTTGCACTTTACTCTCGTGAACAGCCCAGTTCCAGCCACAAACATCTTAAATATTACCTGTGCTTGCCAGCCAGGAGCTAAGGCTGGAAAACACAAGCCTGTTGCCCCTTTTAGTCCCCCTAGTCTTTGGGAGGGCTAAGGGTCCCAAATCCCCAGAAGCCTCATGAGAATGAGTTTTCTAAACCACTGTTCAAGGCATTGAAACATGCAGCAAGGTGACCCTTAATTTTCTTTAAAAATCAGATTATTTTGACACAATGTAAGAACAGACTTGCAAAATTATTGTGCTTTAAATAATGAATTTGGACTGAAGGGAAGTACCAAAACCTGAAGTTCCCATATACATGTATAAAATTCCTTGAGGTGGTTGAGTTTATTTTTTATTTTTTATTTTATTTTTTTTCTTCCATGCATTTATTTTCTTATCTTGCTTGAGCTTTTCTTATTTAAGAGAATCCTAGTCTTGTTGCATCTGCTGAGGAATGAATGCTCTGGCGCAGTGACGCTGCCTAATGCCTGTATCAAAGTTTAAGCAAACATCTGAGGTGCATGAGGCTCCCGATCTGGAGACTATTTTAATCATAGTGTGCTTTCACAATCATTTTAATAAAACATTAAGAGAGAGAGAGAGAATCGCTAGGAATGACTAATCACACCCTCAGGAATCTGAAAAAAAACCAACACAACCCTAAAACATTTTGTAATGCACAACATTTGTTTTAAATAAAAGGAAATCCTGCAATGGCAATACTGTGATTTAAACACCATGAAACGACTTTAATAAACATCAGAGGCATTGTAGATATCTCTTGCTTTAATGACTGCTGATTAATTATCATATGGAGCTTGTGCTGAATGTTATTTGGACAAATTAGAAACTCTGCCTCAGGCCGTCAGACACTGTGCTCGTGGTGGTGCACAAAATGGATCTGTGCTAAAGACTGACAGGATCTGACTGGAAATGCCAAAAACAAGCCAGAGCAATTGCAGCTGCTTGCTCTGTGGATCACCCCAGGGGCTCCAACTGCAGGAGGAAGCTACAGGTTTGCAATTGCCCCGCAGCACAACTGCACCAATGAGCTGTGTGAGATTTATGTGGTGGGCACAAAGGACACATCTTAATTCTAGGGTCTCCTACATCGTTTGGGTAAGATTAGATGATGGAGCTAAACATGCCTGCATCTATCTGGTCCCTGGCGTCTCCCCTGGAGAGACGTACACAGCACACACTTGTATTGCAGTGGTGCATCCATTTGTGCACAAAGGCACCTCTCAAGCAGTACAAGAGCTCAAACAGAGACTTAGGGCAGTTTTTTTTCCGAAAGACCTCATGTGGGCTGTGCTATGCAGTTTTTATAGCTTTCTCTGAAGTTTATTTAGTTAGTATTTTCTCTCCTAATTCTTCATGGCAATCTTGCTTTATGACACTACCTAAAGTTTTGGAAATTATTCAGAATAAAATAAATTCATGTGCCAAATTTAAGGCTTAATCTTACAAATTGTGGATACAACTTCCTTGCACATATAGAGACCCAAGGGCTATGCTTGGTGTGTAGCCATGTAGACCTTTCTCACTTACATAAAACTTGCACAAATCTCTAGTCTCATTTTGCAACCTATTCTTGAAATATTTAGCCCTATGAATATCAACAGAAGATTTTCTCTTTTCTTACCATGCAGCTATAATAAGCAATAACCTTTAGTGTTATTTTCAATGGACAAAGATCAAACTGCAGTTCTTTTCTCCCAAGTATTTTAGCAAAGGTTATTGTCTTACTGTGGCATGCTCCCCTAGCCTCTCATCCATAATCTTTCATTCTTAACAAAGAAAAATAAACTCTTAACTCCTTCATGTAACAGAAGCCTTTGTTTAATCATTTTGTCATATTTAGAATAGATCAGGAGAACAATGAAACTCGTTTCCCCCTGTTATAATTTATATTATTCTATCACTGCACTTACCATTGACCAACGTGCCTTTTTCTTCCCTTAGGACAGGGAGGTTTAGTCTCTGTGATGATTTCTTTTTCAGAAAGCAAAAATCAAACCTTTTTCAAAGAGTAGGTCAATATGAGGGCACACGGGCTATGTTTATGTTAATACCTGTGCACATTTTCCTTTTGTCTTTGTGATTTACAGCACAGTCAGTATTTCTGCATTTTTGATGTTAAAGATTTGCTTACCTGTTTGTTGTCATGCTCATATATGAATAGCAGATCTGACTGTGGCCTGATGTTGCACTTTCTATATGACACAAATGTCTTTAAGAGACATCTCTTTAAGAGATTCCCCCTACCCCCCAGTAAATTGCTCCCACCAAATATCAGTGCTTCTGCCATGCCAGGGTGGGGGACAAAACTGACCCCTGCTGTGGCAACCTTCTAGCTCATGGTGACCTTCCTCTGAGGTCCATGAGATGCTCCTGATGGTAGGTTTTGCATCCAAGTCCTGCCAGGCCTCTCACGTCTCCAAAAACCTCTTATGGGTTAGATAATGGTGCATCCCCTCCAGTGGTTTTCACTCAAAGGTTTCAAACTGGGCAGGTGGAACATTTTATTAGCCCAAAAGCTTGGGGAGTTGTTCTGCAGGGATGCATTACCCTGCAGAGTGACAGATAGTGCTGCCTCCCTCCTTTATATTACCAAGAACTGATCAACAACTGCAAACTACTTATCAACTGTTCTGCAAGGACTTGGACCTTCTAAAGACCAAAGCCTTCCACACATGAATGCTTCAGAAGTCTTATGCAGACACCTCCAAACATCACCAGCACTTCATTGGGCATTGCTGAAAACACCTCCTCAGTCTGCGCCTTGGCCCAATGCACGGTCACATCACAGCAGGGTAAGAACCTCTTCATGGCAAGGAAGCAGTACAGTCCCTCTCACCCTTGCTTTATGCCTGTGATATCCAATTGCCTTAATTAATCTGATTTGCCTCTGTGAAGGTTATTTGCCACTCACTGCGTTATCTTCAGGTGTACTGCAGGTGTACTCCTGTAATTTTCCGTTAATTACTTGTTTACTTATGTAATGCTGCTATAAAGGGAATAGGGGGAAATCCCATTTGGGTACCTAAATAAAAGCCAGATGTTTGGCCAGATTTACCCTCTCTAACTCCCATTTTCACAGCTATTGATTCATTAAAGGCTTTGGCTGTTGTTACCATAAGCTGCCTGCTAAAACCTACATGCTTAACGAGGTAACTAAAAAAGTACTGAGCGTGCTGGCAAAACCTATCTCAGGTAGCATCGTTCCCCTTTTCCCTCAGATGCTCACCAAGGCTCACCTTGTCGCAGGAATTGCTTGTTGCTGACGGGCAGAGATGAAGCAGTGATGGCTGTTTTATTCCAAGTACTCAGAGATGCCAACCCACTGTTGGCTCGTCATGCCGAAGAGGCAGACCTGACAGCTGATCTGGCATTTGCACAATTATGGATGTAAAGAAACGGGAATGCTTGTCTATATCAACAAACCTCGGAATCTATTGTATGATCACTTTATCTTCTAGCAGCACAGATGGATGTAGAGCTGTTGGCTACTGCCAGATTCTCAAACAGAACCATGGATTCTGCTGGAGGATGTTTGGAAGATGTAAATGATCACACATCAGCATCTGCTGCCATGTTGCAGGCCCTTGCATGGCCTGTGCAGAGTCGTGGTGACACGGAGCTTTCTGTACAGCTATCGATCTGCTGGGCTGTGATTGTACCACAACATGCAGGTGGGGAGTAAGCCCTTGGTGCTTTGGGTTGGCAGAGAGCAGCAGATGAAAACCATGCCAGACAGTGGGCTAAGATCAACCATTAATGGGCCACAACTGAACCTTGTACATTTTCAGCAGACACAGGCTGAGAAGTGGCAGCTTCCTTAGTTTTGTCACTGTTAGCCCTCCAAAGTGTATTCACCAAGGTGTGATGCTTGGGGGGCAGTGTCACCCTCTCTGGGGCAGAGGGTAAGTGTTCAGCCAAAATTTTCTTGAACACTGGGCAGGAGGCTGACTCTGGTAGTACCCGATTCCTGGGGTATTCACATCACTGAAGGTGACTTGAGTGACTTCTGAAAATCTCTCCTGAAATGGCTTAAAACTACAACTTGACCTACCTAGCAATGTGTTAATCTGTGAAATATCTTCAGGGCTCCAAACGCATTTGGATTTTTTTTTGACTAAAAGTCTCTCCAGAATAGCAAAATAAATGGAAAACTATTACTCTACAGCTGCATTTATGAGATTAGCTCAGCAAATGTTTCCTCCAAAACTCCTCTTCCATGTGTCAGAAAGGAATAGAGATCCCTGTACCTGTAAGAAGCCAAGAAAAAAGATCAATGCTTTGAATATCTTACTTTTATACAACATTTCTGTAGCCTGTAGTGGTTATGCTTTAGTATTTGTTCACTGTCACTTTGTAATCTCAAGTTTATTCCATTAAAACATGTACCTTCCTCTTCTCAGAGGGAGCTACTGCTGTTTAGCCTCTGTTTTTTGATGGGATTTATTCAGGTAGGCAGTGACCTTTCCTATACCCCCTGTTGATTGTCTGGAATGGCTCAGCCTGACAAGGTGAAAATAGCTACAGTGTTTTATTGTTTCCAGTACTTGTTTATTTACCCAGCTATACAATACACTTATAGACTGGCTGGCTGATTGATTTATTGCTGCTTTGTACTGCTGCCGGCGTCCTTCTGGGCAGCAGGGCTGGGAAAGGACTTAGAGCAGCTGAGGGCTTATGCCAGTGTCCATGAATTAACAAACTGCATGTAAGACATTTTAGTCAAAACCATTCCTTGTAACCCATGGCTAACCATTTGCCCAGGGTTTGTGCTTGCAAAGCTAAGCTCATGCGTGCTGTAAGACTGCCAGCTGGCAGTGCAGTGAGCTACTGCTGAGACAGGCTTGTGTCACAGGCAGCATAAATGAAACAGGGAAAATGAACTGTAAAAAACATAGTAAAAGAGCAACTCCAACTTCTGTCACCACTACATAACAACTTTTTGAAGAAAGTGGACGCACGACAAAACAATGCTTTCCTCCAGCATTGTTTGTTCCCAGGAGCCTATATCCAAAGTGTGAGTGCAAAGTGTGGCTGAATGGGGAGACTTTATGGCGCCCTGGCAACCCAAGGTTAAGTCAGTTACGATGACCCAGAAGCCGTGTTGTGGTTTTCACCTCTGCAGCAGTCTCTGGAGATCTGTATCATATGAGCAGCATGGATCTTTCAACCAGAGGTGAGTGGAGGTGGGGTCTGGGCGGTCACAGGGCAATAGTTAGATGCTATTGCCCAGCCACTGGAAGAGAAGAGACCTTGTGGAACAATGGGGAAGAAGGTAGGGAACAGTGAGATTTGAGAGCTGGGGAGTGGGCAGCTCTGAGCTTAGAGATGCTTACTGCTGCTTTGTTAGCAGCATGTCTTTTCTCATGTTTTTAGGCAAGAAGGCATTACCTGATAGCTCAAGAAGGAATAATCTTCCTTCTGTTTAGTGACTCAGTCAGCATGATACTCTGTGGTGTATGTATAGGTACCAACCCATTACTCTTATCTGGCTCCTATAAATAAATGTGAAAGGCACAAAGTTGTGGATGGTGTGCCTGGTGGTACCTTGTTCCTCCTCTTGGCTGAAACTATGTATAAGGGTAATTAGTAGGGGGTACTGTTGCCTCTGAAATCATTCATAAAGAGACTGATGATACTATCCACTTAACAGCTGGGACCAAGAGCCTTGAATCACCCAGGAGACAAGTTTTCTCTGCTTCTCATCTCATCAGGATGAGCTCTGGAAAACAGCATAGTGCCACAGCAGGACTGTGTCCTGGTGGAGGTGCTCAGTTCTGTCACAGAAAGGCCACATCATGGAGTCTATGGAAGAAGCTGGTTTAACATCAGAGCTGAAACAGGGAAGTCCAAGAAAGGACAGACCAAGTACAGGACTTCTGAACAACGGAGAAGAAATCATCGGGGATGATTGTGAGGGTCACTAAGAAAGTTATGGATTCTTGAACAAATGGTCTGTGTTTAGGAAGAAGACTTAGATGGAGCTGAGGGTGGGACGCTATTAGCAAAGTTAGTGGCAAATGGACAGCCTATATCCAGAAGACCTGGAAGAACAGCAGAAAGTTCAGATGGAGAAGAGGGAGCTTCTGTCTGGAGAGGTGAACACAGTGGATGGCTCCATCTCTAAGAAATGGAGAAGCAATATGAAAGAACTAAGCAAAAAGGGACGAGGAGATACTAGGTGGTAATGATATCCTTTAGTACTGGTACCACCCAAATTCAGAGCTCCAGTTTCACTGAGTTTCAGAATAATCTTCACCTTCTCTGCTGCTCAGGTATTTTTTTCATGCTCTTCTATACACACTACTTCTTAATCCAGGTGTGTAACACATTGGTCCTGTGGCCCTGTTTCAACAGCTTTATTTTCCAGTACTGGTGACAGTGCATCTGGCTCTTCTCTGATAGATTAAATCAGAAAAAATACCACTGAAAAAGGACACAGCCTTTCAGTGCTCCTTGTGACACTTCTTCCCCAAGATATCTGTGTATTCACCCATGTAAGAGTGGCTTTTCAAATGTCTTTCGAAGTCTGAACAACACTGAGGCAGGAAACGCTTTGCTTTCTGTCTGAATATAAATCTGAAGCCCAACAAACTTCCCAGGCTCAACATCGTCTGAGGGGCATGTTCCATGGAGGCAGCTCAGCTCAGTTCAGAGAGAAGTGAATCGGCCTAGCAACCTGCACAGTGCTGCCAATGTGAAAAAAGAGAAAGACTGCTCTGGTATCTACCAGAAATAGGTATGGTCCATCTAAGAAAGGAATATGTGTTGTGCTGGCACAGGTTCATGTTTAAGGGGGACTGGTCCATTTTGCACCATTGTTGGTGACATGGACAGTGGGATCTAGTGCACCCTCAGCAAGTTTGCCGATGACACCAAGATGTGTGGTGTAGTCAGCACACTGGAGGGAAGGGATGCCATCCAGAGGGACCTGAGCAAGCTTGAGACCTGGGCCTATGTGAACCTCATGAATTTCAGTAAGGCCAAGTGCAAGGTCCCGTACCTGGGTGGGGCAATCCCAAGGCTTGGCAGAGAATGGATTGAGAGCAGCCCTGAGCCATGAGAAGGATCTGGGGGTGTTGGCTGATGAGAAGCTCAATGTGAGCCAGCGATGTGAGCCTGCAGCCTTGAAAGCCACCCGTGTCCTGGGCTGCATCAAAAGCAGCGAGGCCAGCAGTGCGAGGGAGGGGATTGTTCCCCTCTGCTCTGCTCTTATGAGACCCCACCTGGAGCCCTGCATTCAGCTCTGGGACCCCCAGCACAAGAAGGACAGGGACCTGTTGGAGTGAGTCCAGAGGAGGATCATGAGGATGATCAAGGGGCTGGAATACCTCTCCTATGAAGACAGGCTGAGGGAGTTGGGGTTGTTCAGCCCGGAGAAGAGAGGGCTCTGGGGAAATCACAAAGTGTCCTTCCAGTACTTACAGAAAAGCTGGGGAGGGACTCTTTGTTGGGGGTGGAGTGATAGGACATGGGGGAATAGTTTTAAACTAAAAAAGTGTAGGTTTGTATTAGATGTACAGAAGAAATTCTTCACTCAGAGGGTGGTGAGGCCCTGGCACAGGTTGCCCAGAGAAGCTGTGGATGCCCCATCCCTGGAGGTGTTCAAGGCCAGGCTGGATGGGGCTTTGGGCAACCTGGGCTGGTGGGAGGTGTCCCTGCCCATGGCAGGTGGGGTGGGACTGGATGATATTTTAGGTCCCTCCCAACCCAAACCTTTCTGTGATTCTATGATCTTTATCTCCCTTTTTATAGAGATTTTTTTCCCACAGCATGAATTAGACTATTTTCTATATATATATATAAAGAAGTCTCTATAAAATATAAAGAATGTATTTTCACACCATTTTTTTTTCAGAGCATTTATAATATTACACTTTATATCTGAAACCCCACATTCCTCTTTCTCAAATGACTCTAAACAAGTGAAATACACTGCTTACACTTCGAATAGAAATAATCTAGGACTCTTGCTGTGCCTCATTGAGGGGATGCTGTCAATTTTCCTTCAACCTGAATCTGTAGCAGGTGATAAAGTGTTCATGGAGTTAGGCCCAGCTGGATTTAAGAATAAGCCATCAAAATATACGTGGTTTATATACCAGAATCCCTGAGCATTACAATTTCCTGCATACATCTGAACTTCTGGCCTTTCCTGTCAATACGGGTGCTAAAATTCATCGAACAAGCATGGGAACACCAACCGGCACTGCCTGTGACTTCTCGTGTGTGCCTTTGCAGTGCCACTTCTGGGCTTTCAACGCTTGGTGGCACCAACAATATAAAGAATCAGGGCCCTTCTCCGGCCTTCCCCGGTTCAAAGTGAGTTGTGATCCTGGGAGAGGTGAAGTGTTATCAGTTTATTTGTTTATAGTCTTGACACAGAAAATGTAAGAAAAAACATTATCCTAGCAAGAGACCTCAAGTAATGGTAGGATTAGGAGCAGGTGAGGATATAAGATAGGAAGACCTGTCTGAAAAGTTTGATTACTTCCACTGTGGAACCATTTCAGCCAAAAAAAACAGCCTCATCCATGATTAAGTCTTTTTTATCTTGTTTTCATGAATAAATCCTCTCCTCGGGCACAGGAAAAAAACAGGCAAGGAGTGGAAGAGAGGAAGGGCCAGCCACAGGCTCTCTGCAGGTGCTGTGCATGTCTCAGGGACTGCGGGAGCCAGGAGTGGTGCCTGCAGCTCCACTGCTCACCCCATCATCAGCACACTGCCCAGTACACCAGCTGGCCAAGAGGCAGAGATCCTCCATCAGCAAGCTGCTCTTTCTCACACCTCATCCACCATGGGATGCTAAAGGCGTCTCCTTAGCAGATGAGACCTGCTCTTTAGAAAAAATGCCCTGTGTGCAATTTTTTGGGGGTCTTAGTGGCAGAAGTTTCTTGATGCCAAACTGGAGGAAAGCCATGTGCTCGTTATTGATTTTTCATTGCTGACTGTGATAAATACGGAGAGTGTAGCAACGCAGAGCAGAAAGTCGTGGCAGAGTTGCCATCTTCCAGAGTGCTTTGTTTGCCTTCCTTAACATCAGTCAGTTGTGACCAACGCCACTGAATGCAGTTATCCAATAAGATGCCAAAGTGTCAGTATTTCATTAAAATATGCTTCAGGGAGTAGTTCAGTAAACTGCTTAGCATGCCAAATGCATAGTACGTGCCAACATATTTATCGTATAATGTTCTTAAGAGCTGCAAGCCCCTGTTCATTGGGACTAATCAATTCCATTTCCATATGCAGTGGACCTTGAACCCTACACTGCACTCACATTGCAACAATTTAATTTTTTCAAGGGACTGTTGGAATAAATATATGCAATACCTCTTCCAGGAGCTTTGGCAGGAAGCGTTATTGATATTCCAGGCTAAAAAAGCCCCACAGATCCCTGCACAGTGTGGGAAGGATCTAAAAATACATAATAAAAGCATGATTAGTACAGCGTGTAACAAGGTGAGGAGTACATGCTGCTGAACAGAAATAAAGTCTTGACAATGCAAAGGCAACAAAGCCAAATAAAGTAATGCAGCTACAAGAGCATTAAGCTCGGCCTTACTCCAATACGAAATAAAGGACAGCAGCATTTTTGGTAGAGCTGAAAGAACCTACCCCAGTGACTCATAATTAATGGTTTGAGGAGACCTTCAGTCCCCTGTCCAGCCTTTGGATTGCCTCATTAGACATTGTCAGTCTCTGGGACAAGCAAATCCCCTGTGTCAAAAAGTGCTGGCTTTCATTTTTGGGTTTATACACTCAGAGATGACCTTTCTCATGTCTTGTCTTCCTTCTTTCCTTGCTGCCTGATTACACCAAAGCAGCCTGGCTTCTGAACCGCCTGGGGTGTTCATCTTTAGTAGGGATAAGGTGCTGCCCCAAGGCCAGTCAAGGGGGACCGGCATGTTCCCAAGGCTGCTGCCCCCAGCCCTCCACTTCCCTGGCAATGGGCTCCAGCGCCACATTTCCCCCATCTCTTACTAGAGCAGACAGAAAGGATGTGCGCTATCATGTATCCCTTTAAATCCTAAAATGCCACTCTGGCACTATAGCAACACTAACAGGCATCATCTTTTTTTTTTTTTTTTTTTTTTTTTTTTTTTTTTTTTTTTTTTTTTTTATAGCCAGGAGGCTCACGGAGGCCCTACTGCAGCGTTTTGCAGCTACAGTTAAACAATTCAAACCTAGAAATGAGTCTGAGGTGGAAGAAAAAAAAAAAAATCTCATCTATTACAACTCTGCTTCCAGCCCATGCTCCTGGGGGCTTTATTTCAGATCTCTGTGAGCTCCACAGAGAGCTTTACAACCTTGAAATTCAGGCTGCATGCTAGCATCCCAAAAGAGGATGTGGAAACCCAGCTCAAAGCTTCTAAAATTAATAGAATAGGACATGCAGGATGCACCAGCACACAGAGGCTTGCAGAGCTGTGTACATGTACAAACCTCCTGATAAAGACAGACAAGGCTCTTCCTCCTGATGGGTGTCTCCTCGGGGGGCCTTGTTGAGGGGAGGGTGTGGGGAGGAGTGGAAGGAGAGAGGGGAGGAAGCACAGGGATAAATTCAAATTAAGTGTGCACAGAAAGAGCTAGGAAATCCACATACATATCGAGAGAGATAAAAGGTAATGGAAGTAAAGGGCTTTTCCTGCTCCATCGGACAAATAGACTCAGGACCTGGATGACACAGTTTCCTCCAGATGCTCACAGCGTTTACTCTCTGTCCGCATTCCCACCATCCAGGCAGAAATCACAGGTTTGTGATCCTGACCCTACGTGCGGGGCACTCTGGCTGGTATCGTGCAGAGGCAGCAAGCCCACGACCCCGTCCCCAGGGCTCAGACCTCGACAGCTCTGGGAGAGCATCTGAGGGGTCAGCCATCGCCCAGTGCTCATCACAGCAGGAGAAACGGGATGAATAAATTCCTCTCTTCCTGCATTATGTAAATACTTCTGCTGAGCTGTGTCAGCTCTTCTGCAAGTGAGAGCTTGTGCTAATCACTCGAGAGAGGATCCGACTGGCACGAGGAGCAGATCTGCTGCACAGAGGAGTGCATGGTCCTGTAGAGCTTCTTTTCAGAGCAGAATCTTCAGGCTGGCTTTGTTTGCTTGTTTTTAATTTTATTTCCCCCTGCGGTTTTGTGTCATATCTTTAATACAGAGGACATGGCCAAGAGTCGGTGCCTGGACAATGAAAGGCTGCATCAGACAAGGAATACACTTGAAGGGCTGTGCTTTCTTCACACATATTGCAAGACCACAACAAGGCATTGGTCATGCACTTTCTGGGCTGTTTGTAAATGGGAAGTAGATGCCTGATAGTTATGTTTAACTGGTAAATTTTGCTGTTAATTGTAGAGCCTGTTAGGGCAATAGGTTGCATATCATCATACTGCTTACTGGTGTAGCTATGGACCTGTATAACACTGTTCCCATGTCTTCAGCACAGTAACCCTTCAACCCTCTTCCTTCCTTCCTTCCTTCCTTCCTTCCTTCCTTCCTTCCTTCCTTCCTTCCTTCCTTCCTTCCTT
>NC_048893.1:187304618-187305979 GCF_011077185.1 Oxyura jamaicensis
AAGCTTCTAAAATTAATAGAATAGGACATGCAGGATGCACCAGCACACAGAGGCTTGCAGAGCTGTGTACATGTACAAACCTCCTGATAAAGACAGACAAGGCTCTTCCTCCTGATGGGTGTCTCCTCGGGGGGGCCTTGTTGAGGGGAGGGTGTGGGGAGGAGTGGAAGGAGAGAGGGGAGGAAGCACAGGGATAAATTCAAATTAAGTGTGCACAGAAAGAGCTAGGAAATCCACATACATATCGAGAGAGATAAAAGGTAATGGAAGTAAAGGGCTTTTCCTGCTCCATCGGACAAATAGACTCAGGACCTGGATGACACAGTTTCCTCCAGATGCTCACAGCGTTTACTCTCTGTCCGCATTCCCACCATCCAGGCAGAAATCACAGGTTTGTGATCCTGACCCTACGTGCGGGGCACTCTGGCTGGTATCGTGCAGAGGCAGCAAGCCCACGACCCCGTCCCCAGGGCTCAGACCTCGACAGCTCTGGGAGAGCATCTGAGGGGTCAGCCATTGCCCAGTGCTCATCACAGCAGGAGAAACGGGATGAATAAATTCCTCTCTTCCTGCATTATGTAAATACTTCTGCTGAGCTGTGTCAGCTCTTCTGCAAGTGAGAGCTTGTGCTAATCACTCGAGAGAGGATCCGACTGGCACGAGGAGCAGATCTGCTGCACAGAGGAGTGCATGGTCCTGTAGAGCTTCTTTTCAGAGCAGAATCTTCAGGCTGGCTTTGTTTGCTTGTTTTTAATTTTATTTCCCCCTGCGGTTTTGTGTCATATCTTTAATACAGAGGACATGGCCAAGAGTCGGTGCCTGGACAATGAAAGGCTGCATCAGACAAGGAATACACTTGAAGGGCTGTGCTTTCTTCACACATATTGCAAGACCACAACAAGGCATTGGTCATGCACTTTCTGGGCTGTTTGTAAATGGGAAATAGATGCTTGATAGTTATGTTTAACTGGTAAATTTTGCTGTTAATTGTAGAGCCTGTTAGGGCAATAGGTTGCATATCATCATACTGCTTACTGGTGTAGCTATGGACCTGTATAACACTGTTCCCATGTCTTCAGCACAGTAACCCTTCAACCCTCTTCCTTCCTTCCTTCCTTCCTTCCTTCCTTCCTTCCTTCCTTCCTTCCTTCCTTCCTTCCTTCCTTCCTTCCTTCCTTCCTTCCTTCCTTCCTTCCTTCCTTCGTTCCTTCCTTCCTTCCTTCCTTCCTTCCTTCCTTCCTTACTTCCTTCCTTCCTTCCTTCCTTCCTTCCTTCCTTCCTTACTTCCTTCCTTCCTTCCTTCCTTCCTTCCTTCCTTCCTTCCTTCCTTCCTTCCTTCCTTCCTTCCTTCTTCCCTCCCT
>NC_048893.1:187306079-187316199 GCF_011077185.1 Oxyura jamaicensis
CTTCTTTCTCTTCCTCCCTTCCTTTCTTCTTTCCTTTCCCCTTCATTAATTCCCTCAGCCCCTCCCTCCCTCCCTTCGCTCCTTTCTTTCTCTCTTTCAGCCTTCCTTTCCTGCTCCTCCCCTCCTCCCTCCATCCCTGTGGTGGTGGCCCATGGTGAGCTGAGTGGCTCTGTGAGTTTGGCTTCATTTTGTGTGATCCTCCTCCAGTTTCTTGCTTCACCCCTCCAGAAATACTGGTCCCAGAAGAGAAGATGGGATCGTGCATCTTCTTTGAGTTTGTCTCCTACAAATTCTGATGGGCAGGGCTTGAAAACTCTGAGAATGTATAAATTTTGGTAAAAAAAAAAAAAAAAAAAAAAAAGGAAAAAAAGAAGAAAGGGGCCATGTTTTTACACAAAGATTTTGTGACATGCCCCTCTCCCCCTGGCTCTCCTGCTGCTTTTCTTAATTAGTTTTGCTTCTACCCAGCAAGGAGAGTAATGAGAACCTCATTCATTCTGTTTGCGCTTTTTTGATTTTTTTTTAAATTATTTTATTTTTGTTTTCTTCCATATAATGCCTATTGTCAGTGCAGGAAACAAGTTGCTATACCCTTTTATTGTATGTTTTGGTAGCTCTTGCTGTTTTTGCAGGCTGTGCCTGTTTTCCAGTGGCACAGCTACACTTCCCATGGCACAGGGAGGAGAGGCTCGAGAGAGGAGCACGACCGGCCCTGCTGCGGATGGTAGGGGCATGCTCAGGGGCAGCCCCTGAAAATCTGTGGCTCCCCTGATCCAGCCAGCCAGCCCTGCATGCCATTTGTTCACCACCTAGCAATGTTTCAATAGCTTGCACTGAATCTATTTACTGGCGGGTGTCCCAGGGAGGCAGACATGGCATTTATCAGGTGCCAGTTAGCGAACCTGGCTACCTCTGCCAGTAAATTGAAGAGCCACTGTTGTATTACAAAAAAAGATATCATATACAGAGCACCTATTAATAATCTTATCTCTTTCTACAGTGAATTGGTGTGAAATGCTCAGGCTTCTACCCAAACTGCAAATTAAAAATGTGGTTTGAGCACACCACAGGGCAGAAAACCAGCTTCATGAGCCCTCCTAATGCACTGTGACTGTGCAGCTACCCACACGGAAGATCCAGGTGATAGCGCTCCCAAACACATCCATCAGCCTCTGCACTGCCTGACATCACCGCCCTTGTCTGAGCGATGTCTGCTCCCTCCTCGTGGGTTTTCTTCCCTGTATCACAGGTTGGAGGATGTGGCTGCCCCCATGAGCTGGGCTTTGCCCTCCTGCTGACAGAGGCTGCCTGTGCCTTTCTCTGATCCCAAATCTCCTTCATGTCTGTTTTGTACTCCAGTTCAAGCATCAGTGATAGTCGTTCTAAATGCTGCCTTGCTGTCCATCACAGGACATTTGGGGCATCCGTTATGATATGATTCATTCGAGCAATCTATGTCATTCATTATTCTTCCCCTATTGCAGGCTGAAGTAACCCTGGCTTGTAAGGTTTCTGTTCCTTCAAAGCTGGCTTTACTCTCCTTGCACTTTCTGCTGCATCTGCTTGCTTCTTACTGCTTTGCAAGGTGTTGTCCCTCTTCATATCTTCTGACTGTGCCATTCGTCCTGGAAAACTTTTACTGGGGATTAATATGCAGATATGCAGCCAGTCACTGCTGTGCTTTTAGCTTCTGAAGGTCTGCTTTGGAATATAGCTTCATCAGGCTAAAGGGGTTAAATGCACAAACCTTTATCTTCTTTCCAAAGTCCTTCTTCTGGTACTACAAGAATAAATAAATAAATAAATAAATAAATAAAAAGAGAGAGAGGGAGAGAGAGAGAGTTTGGAACCTTAAAAGAACAGGGGAGGCTGTGATTTTTCAGTCTTGTGTTTTTTAGTGTTAGGATAAACAAATTCCACCTGCTTTCCCCCCGTACAATCTGGACACTGCTGGGTGAGTGCTGTGTGCATCTCATTAAAATGTTAGCCCACCCCTGAAGGTTATCTGTTCCTCAGGCTTGGCTCCTTTTCCCCCCTCAGATTCAGCAGGAGTTTCCAAGAGATTAAAATCACATCTGTGCCCAGCCAGTGCAGTGGGGAAGGAGAGAGTGCAGGAAGCCTGTATTTGCTGCCCAGATGTTGTTACTAAGGAGGGGATGACAAAAACAGGTCACTGCACTCCAAGAATGTGACCAGGAGATGAGGTGACCCAAGGCAGCCCATAGGACCCCCTTGAATCAAGGACTCCAAATTCTGGCAATTGACTGGATTCCCAATTTGTCCCACAGAAGTAACAGAGAATGCCACCAATCTGCCCTGGGTCTGCTACCAAGCCCCGCTTGTTCCTACTGCAGCAGGGAAGACACATTTGCCCAGCATCTCCCAGGCCTGCTGAAGTGAAATGGCTCTGGGAGCTTCTGCTTAAACTGCATCCCCCCTTCCAATATGCAGCAGCTCTAATTCATCTTCCTAAGAAGTTACAGCAAGGGGTGGAGAAGCCCACATCATCTGTGATTTGTTAGGAAAAAACCAAACCAAACCAAACCAAAAAAACATTTTGGATTTCTTTTTTCTTCAAGCAGCGTGGAACAGCCTGTCCAGGGTTAAAACACTCCAGCTCTGGTTTGACTTATCTACCAACAACTGACTTGTACAAAGGTGGTCAAATGCCAGCAAGCAGTAATTATTTTATGGGGCATTTATATTCCATACTGGCTAGAATTTGGCAGAAACATCTTGATAACCAGTGATCCCACGTATTTCAATAACCGTGATTTGTTGTGGATTTAGAAATCCAGGTTCTCCCCCCCCTGTGAGGCAGAATCAGTGCTGTGGCATTTTTATCCACCGAAGAGCAGAAGGAACATCAGCTCCTTTTTCCTCCGTCGCACAGAAAGTGGCTGCATTTTACATTTCAGAGAAGGGGTGCAAACTGCAACAGCAGAACAGAAAGGGAAGGAGCTGGGAATAAAAGGCAAGTGCCTCTCAGGAGAAAAGGCAGAGGGAACATGTAGAAAACTTCTGCTTGGCTGCTCTCATGCTCCTCTCTCCAGCAGTGCCCTCTCTAATCACAGCACACCGTGCCTGCTCACACTGCTTTCCTCACTGACAATTTCATCCAGGCCATCAAATCAGGCAGGAGAGGCAGCGTGGGGGAATGAATGGCAACCAGCCTGCTTGGTACGTCCTGGCTCTGTCACAGCCCTGTGCTCATTTTCCCATTTCCTATCTGCTTCCTTTCCTTTCTTTGTGATCTTTTGTTTCTGTGGTACTGCCTGGGGTCCACTTGTGGGTGTGGGCACCCGTAACTCATGTTCTTAGGAGAGCCAACACAAGGTACAGTTTGTCACACAATGCAGCTGTGTGGCACAAGACAGTACTTGTTTTCTGTTACTGCTGTTGGTCAAGCTGGGGATTTAGGTATCTAAACTGGGCACTCCTTGAATATCTTGGCTGTGAAAGCCAAGAGTGAGCACAGCAGTTTCACCTTTTCACCTACTGCAACTTCAACCTCTTAAAAATAAAATTAAAATAAATAAATTGTGCCTTGAATATGATACAGCATTTAGCAGTTTTCTTCTCCTTTCCAGTTGGCTAAGTAATCTTATCTATTAAAAACCTCTTGAAAAGACAATGAAAGATGCTTGCAACCCCTGAGAATCTGTGGTTGGTAAATAGAATTACAGCTCTGAGAAGAAATACTGTGGGTATCATAGTGCAGATAAGTGTCATGTCAATAGACGTAGGTTCAAATACTATGTTATTTTAGCAGGTGAATTCCTAGAAGACAGTCAGGGAAGCTGTCACAGCCTGAATGAGATCATCACTGAGTGATACCTGCAGAAAGACAGTGATACATCACCAGTTCAGCTGTAAAACCTTGAAGCAACTTCCCTGCATGTAATAGACTCTGATGTGAGATCCAGGTTAGGCAGAGAGTGCCCTGTGTGCATGACCAGGGTCTGGGCTTGGAAAGGTTCTACCTTGACAGCCATGGCTTTGTATGACAACCTTCATTCAAAGGGCACTGCCTAAACTCACATTAGCTCCCCTTACTCTAGAGCCCATTCCTTTGCATACAGAAATCTGTTGGCTGGTTTTGGCTGGGGTTGGGAGCACATCTTCCAGATGACAGTACTGCTACACACACACAGCCTTCTCCCTTGAATGTGCAGCCCCCTCCATCTCAGGAAATCTGAAATCAACCCAAGTGCCAGAGCTGCTCTTTAAAATACGAAATGCACAAATATTTTACAAATAGTATCTTAGCTGTGAGTAACAACCTGGTAGGGCCTGGGAGATGCAGACAATTTACATCCTCCGTTTTCCATACGAACTGTTGTGCTGTGACTTCCAGATGCCAAATAAATTATTAATCACATTTGAAAAATATGCTGGAGCCTTCCTTCCTGAGAGGACGGGTGATGCTAATCACCAGATGGATTTGGCACGTAAGTCACGCCGCCACTAAGTAACAGGTCAACATCTTCCACCACAGGTTCATCATGTTCAGAGTTTATTTGTCTAGCTGGGAATATGTTGCACTAATTCTTCCTCTTTTAGTGCCCCAGGGCTCACTGGACCACATCACTGGTGATGCTTTTTTGCCCTGGTGTGAGTACAGGGACACACGTGGGCTCAATCTGCAGAGCAGGCAACAGAACTGCAAAATACACTGGTAGGGCATTAAAAAGTACATAAGAAAATGCCTTAAATCTTGGTGGTTTGGGATGTTTTTTATTTTTATTTTTTCCATTTGAGCTGGGAGTGAGGGCTGTGTCAGACATCACAAAGTGAAGGATGCAGTTTGCAATAACTCCTGCATTTCCTTCAGGGTAAGGTGGTAGAGAAAAAGAGAAATTTCTTACCACAGGTACTTGATCCATGTATTTCCTAGCACAAAATAGACACATTGGTTGGACTGTTGGGCTGTTGACTATTCCCTGTGTTAACTGGGGGCTCTCATTTCCAAAAGCAGTGGGTTCCAAGACTCTCACTGTGTAAGTCCACCAGGAAAGGCTGAAGACAGTGGTCACCCACTGTTCAACCAAGTGATCTTGTAAGAGTCTTTCCTAACACAAAGACAATTCCCATGCCGTAACATTTCAAAATCTGACTGAGTTGCAGCTGTGGAGCTGTGTGCTCAAGTCTCCACAGTCCTCATCTCTGCCCAGAAGGCCCAGGACTCTAAAGAAGGGCTGAGAGAACTGATGCTAAACACAAGCTGGCCCTTGGTGGGCTCCAGGAGCATGGCCCTGGAGTTCCTCTGCTGCTAGTCTGGTGTTGAAGGGAGGAAAGGTTGTTGTGCACTCACCAGAACGTTCTTCTGTGGTACAGAGAGGGGGAGAGAAAGAAATAAAGCACTTTCCCATTGCTCATTTCGCTGCTGCTTTCTTTTAAAACACCTTTAGACTCTTCTAAGAGTCCAGTTCTACCCTGAGTGTTTCATATCAGTGGAAATACACTATTGAAACCAGAACGTACACCACACAGGCCACAAACGCATTCACACACAGCACACCTTGAGATGCATAATGCTATTCTTGCACTCTTCTGCATGTCCTCAGCCCCGGTACATTACAATCATCTCCTGGCACTCTGCTTAGTGACAATAAATCAGGCTCAGCCACTCTGAGCCGGAGCCAGTGAGCATCCTTGGTAGACACCTTGCTGCCAACCCATCCCCTATTAATTAATGAGTTTGCATGTGTGTGTGCGTGTATTCCTAGTGCCTCATTTCCTAATGAAGTGAGTCACTAGGAAATCAGCCAGATGAAAGCCCAGCAAAACGGTACCAATGAATTTTCCTGCCTGTTTTCCTAGTCACAGCATCTTCCTCCAGTGTGACCATCACCTCATTGTGTTAGGAACTCTATAAAGGCAATACAAAAAGTCTCAAAGAAATAACAACCTATGTGTAAATTAAGAGGAAATACTTGGTTGAGTGAAATGGTGATATCAGGCTGTGAGGAAAGGATCTTGGTGCGCAGCTGCCTGCTCATTGCCAAACTTTCTGTGGGCTTAACACCAAGGAGAGAAATCTATACAAGTCATTGCTTATGGCATAAATATACATAGACAGTGATAATGAAAGAATCTCAGGGATTTTGTAAACTACATCACACTGAAAAAGACCCTCCATGAAGACCATAAGCTTGCAACAACTTATGCCATTTACTCAGATCCCTTTCTTTAAACAGGAAAAATACCTTCCTAATTGATGACTGATGGTGTTTATATAATGAAAGACTTTTATATCTTCAAACTCAGTTCTGCCTGGAACACTTTGATACATAGGAAATATATCCAGACTAACACATACCTTTACAGCAAGTAAAGATAACAAATCTCTGTCCTGTACTAAAATGTCTATTGGTTTGATCATTACTCACAGGAAATAGCAAAGCAGTTAGAGCCAGTTCCTAGCAATGGAAGAAATATTAGATACAAGGCTACATAAATCACTAGACAAGAAATGAAAATGGAAAGTTTGTGTTTTCCCTTTAATTTTCTCCTCTTTTATTCTTTCACACAATTTATTTCAGGGAAGTAAAAAGGAGAAAAGTTTTTATCAACCCAAACCAGAACATTTATGGTACTTGCAAAGATGACATGGGTCACAACAGCTGCAGGACATGCAAGTGGAGCTGAACATGGAAGGCTTTGGGTCCTGTATTCATATTTGCTATGCACCATATTTGCTATGTGCATATTATCATGTTCTGTATGATCCACAATGATCTTTCAGGAAATACTGACCTTCATCATAGAAAACATGAAGGACTTCTACATTCCATGGAATCAGATGCACAAAGCCACCATTCAAAGGATTACAAGACACCTATGCATGAAATTGATGCTAGCATGTTATTCAAATTTGTATATTAGGTGATTGATTATTTAGGTTACGTAGTATATAGCTAAGATAACCAACAGGGTCCTTCTCTTGCAATAATATTATTTTATGATCATAATATTTTCTAAGTCCATCTTTAGGCACAATTCACATATAAATAATGTGCTTTGAAGGACAGATAGAGGGAGACACTTCTTGAACAGAAACTTCTAGGCAATTCCTATTTCATGGGATGTGATGCTCAAAAACTGATCCCTGAACCACATCGGGAAGGCTAAAAAAAAAGGAGGTGGGGTGGGTGGGTGTAAATTCAAGCTTCTAAGCATCTTAAAAGCCATGGAAGAGATTCTAGAGTCTTGAGAACAGGACTTGATATGAGTTTAAAAAGGCTCCAGTTATGTGCTGACCTTGCTGATGAACAACCAAGATAGAAGTTGAAAGGTACAGGAGTGGCATTTTGTTATATTCTCTTTTATTTCGTGTGCTATAAAACAATTCTTGGAAATATTCAGATAAACAGTAGAATAATAGTGATCAAACACTTCTTATGATGCCTGACAAAACAAAACAAAACAAAAAAAAACAAGAAAAAAAACCAATAACAGTCTTGTAGGAGCTGCAAAGAAATTATGTGGCAGTGTTTTTCAATACAGCTGTTTTCAGAAGAGCTGAACTACTAATGCAGTGCACAGGAATGAATTCAGCAGGATGACTTATGGGTTATTCAGCCTCACCTACTCCCTTCCTCTTCCCACTCTCCATTAGCACTGTTTTCCTGCGTGAGCTTGCTCTGGGCCACGGTACATTAGCACCTCTCCTCTCCTTCAGGGCCTCTCAGTGGTTATGATAAACGGGCTTTGACCCACTAAAGCACATGGGAAAGTTCTCTTGGATTTCTGGAATGAGACTCTTGGACAGAGTGCTTGACTATCTTTGCACTAGTTCTGCTTGAAGAGGCTCACAAGGAAACAAAATCCGTCATTGCCTCTCTGCTTTTATCTGCCTGTTGAACCAAATTCCAATAACACATAGTCGTGCACCCTTGGAAGCCTCCATGTGCAAGTTTCAGAAGGAAATGCAGCCCTGTGTGCTCCACAGCCTTGACTACTTGCCTGCAGTTTTTGAGCAGAGTTGATTCAGATCTAAACTGAAGGCTCTCCCTGTGCCTATTAATCACCTTTCCTCACGCAGCGTTTTTGCAGCTGCCACCACGTACACTCCTTGGGCACTGATTACTCTTTTGCACCTTCCAAAGTTGTGCCATAACCACTAGTTCTGATTTTTCATCCTAGGTGGTAGGACAAATCTTCTAGGGTGGCTGCAAATGATCACTGTCTTACATAATTATCCTGACACTTCACTGCACTCTCAGTCAGTTGAATACTGATTTAGATTCTAATGATATTTTAGTAATATTCAAGGCAATCAATTTTCTGGCCAAGATATTATTTACATCTTTAATTAGACAATAAAGCCATGAGGAACCACTGTGCTGTCAATTCTGACCCCTGCAGAAGTCTCTGGATCGAGACCTGAGCCCCAGAAGAACTACATCACATCTTGTACAGAGCCACGCTGAGTTTGCAGTGATCTGTAACTTACTGCAAGCCTTGGGAAGCTGCTCCAGTGTTGCTCAGGAGAGTGGCTAAGATCAGATGGCTTTGCGTGGAAAAAAAAAACCCTTTTGCATTTGTAATTACTATGTAGTTTGAAACATCTGTAAAGAGAAAGATAAAAGTGAAGCTTTCACATGCATGGAGAGTAGCATATAAAGAATGCAGGTTTCCTTTTATATCCCTATTACTGTGTTTGATCCCCTCCAGCTTCTATAATTGCCCTCTGTGTGATTATCTTCAGCACAATGCAGTGATTTCAGAGCCTGTGCAGACTAAAATTGTATTGTAATACAGTGACTGCTTTGTCTCTAGCAGATCTTTTGTAAATTTGCGGTCAGCAGCAGCTCTATTTGGTAAATAATATAAACCCAAGATGGGTTTGCTCTAAGCATGAAAAGCCTCAGGGTGACTGAGGTGTAAGAAACAGCTCTGAATGAGCAATTCAAATGGAGAAGGCATTTAAATAATTAACTTCGTTTTGATAGGATTTTCCTGCTGGAGAGGCAGAAAAGACAAACAATTAACAACTGAAACTCACTTGTTTGAGCTGTCTCTGACTGTATGAAATAATGGGCTTTGCTCCAGGATGGGAATGTCATGTGGACTATCCTCACAGTTGAAGAAAATCTTCTCTATAAAGTGGGAGAACAGGGAAGGTTCAGGGGCTGTCGGATATGTGCAGGAGGGGGTGTGTGATGAGCTGGGCTGTCTTCTGCAGAGCCAAATCTCTTCATGAGCTACTCTGCACCGAAATGGACTGAGACTGTTCCTCAAGGTGTGGGGTGGATTTCCACGTGCACATCAACAGAGGGATCAAGCAGCTCAGCGGACCACAGCCAGTGGACCCTACTAGATCACTGGGCAGTCCAGTGGTGCTGCCGATCCTCACCAAGGACACAGCCAAAAACCTTCTCTGGGCTTTTTCCAGACCATCACAGGGTGGTTGTTGTCTTCTTGGAGAAGGGTTGGGGTAGGTTGTTGAGACAGAAGAATAAAGTTGATGGAAATGAAAAGGGAGAAAGAAGAGGGTGGGCGGCTCAGCTGCAGCATGAACATGCTTCAGAACACTTTCCCAAGCACAAAGTATTGTAACAGGCAGCAGCAGCAAGCTCCAGTCCCTGCCTGCATAGCTAGTCAATCTTGGTGTGCAGGGGAGTCAGTCACACGTCTCTTACAGGGGGCCACGTCGTTACACGGCATGCGCTTACGCAAACAGGAGATAACCACCCCCCACAAACACAAACTGTGGGAAACTGTCAGATAACACCCAAAAATAGAATAAGCCAAAAACTGTCTTTTGAATTGTCTTCTGCTTGATTTGAAACTGGGGGAGGAGCAGTAGGCTGTGAAGCAAATGCCTTTTGCTGCATAGACCAATTGAAAAAACTTTCCAGAACATATTTATACAAATCAAACCACATGGCAATACCCGGAATTCTCTGCTAACACTGTTAATTAAGAAACCATTTTGACCATTTTACTGGATAACATTTCAAAAAATAATCCTTCGCTCTTGGAAATGCCAAGCTGAGAACTATTTTCAGTATACTGTTGTTACCAAAATCAATTTCATCCTTATAATTTCCTTTTGGCAATTTGCCGAAGGAAGGAAGGAAGGAAGGAAGGAAGGAAGGAAGGAAGGAAGGAA
>NC_048893.1:187316209-187351310 GCF_011077185.1 Oxyura jamaicensis
GAAGGAAGGAAGGAAGGAAGGAAGGAAGGAAGGAAGGAAGGAAGGAAGGAAGGAAGGAAGAATTCTGCACCTGGGCCAGGGAAATTCCAAGCACAAATACAGGCTGGGCAGAGAATGGATTGAGAACAGCCCTCAGCAATGAGAAGGACCTGGGGGTGTTGGCTGATGAGAAGCTCAACGTGAGCCAGCGATGTGAGCCTGCAGCCCAGAAAGCCAACCATGTCCTGGGCTGCATCAAAAGCAGTGAGGCCAGCAGTGCGAGGGAGGGGATTGTCCCCCTCTGCTCTGCTTTTGTGAGGTCCCACCTGGAGCCCTGCGTTCAGCTCTGGGGCCCCCAGCACAAGGAGGACAAGTGTTGTGGTTTAACCCGGCTGGCAGCTAAACACCACACAGCCGTTCGCTCACCCTCCCCCCTCCCTCTCTGGGATGAGGGAGAGAAATGGGAAAGTGAAGCCTGTGAGTTGAGATAAAGACAGTTTATTAAGATAGAAAATAATAATAATAATAATAATAATAATAATAATATGTACAAACAAGTGATGCACAATGCAATTGCTCACCACCCGCTGACCAATGTCCAGCCCAACCCCGAGCAGCCGGCCCCCCACCCTGGCTAGCCACCCCTATATATTGCTCAGCATGCCGTCAGATGCTATGGAATACCCCTTTGGCCAGTCTGGGTCAGCTGTCCTGGGTCTGTCCCCTCCCAGCTCTTGCTGCACCCCCAGCCTGCCCGCTGGCAGGACAGAGCGAGAAGCTGAAAAGTCCTTGGCATAGTGTAAGCATTGCTCTGCAGCAATTAAAACATCAGCATGTTATCAGCACTCTTCTCATCCTAATCCAAAGCATAGCACCCTACCAGCTACTAGGAGGAAAATTAACTCTGTCCTAACTGAAACCAGGACAACAAGGAAGTATTAGAACGAGTCCAGAGAAAGACGCTCAGAGGGCTGGAGCACCTCTCCTATGAAGAGGCTGAGGGAGTTGGGGTTGTTCAGCCTGGACAAGAGAAGGCTTGGGGGAGACCGTACAGTGGCCTGCTAGTGCCTAAAGGGGGCCTGCAGGAAATCTGGGGATGGATTCTGTCACGGAGTGTAGCAACGGGATAAGGGCTAGCAGTTTTAAAATAAAAGAGAATGAAGGACAGGGAGATAAGGTACATCTCCATGCCAGGGAGGGGAGATGGAGGCACAGAAGGGGACAGAGATGTCTGTCGAGACCCCAGGAGGTCACACAGTGCCTCTTGGACAGCATGATGGTGTCACTGGTGTGTGCGTGGGGTGAGCACCCTCAACTCACAGGAGAGGTGAGCACCCATGGCCAGCAGAGGGGTCAGTGCTGGGACCCACATGGCCTCTGAAAAGGCAATGTGCACATAACTCTGCACTCCTTGTTGGGGGGATTAGTTATGAGGGCCATTTTGATATTTGTAGGTGTTTATTAACAATTTTTGTAGGCCTTTAGCATTGTGGTTTGTCTGTCATATTACTGATATTGATCTTGCTAGCACAGTTCACTGGTGGCCAGTTAATCATATGCCATTAAAAATAATAATTAAAAAATGCTTAAATCCTGATTTGATTTAAACCACCTGAGCTGAGCAGATTTTTCCCTGTGGCAGAGGACAGAGCAGCACTTAGGGATAAAAGAAAGGGTAAGAGCTGCACAGCTCTCACACAGGACTGGACAGGGCAGCAAAGCTGCTGTCCTTGAGCCACAGGAGCTAAACTAGCAGTACAAGAGCAGACCCCAGGCTGGGGGGACATTACATGGTTTCAGGAGAGGCTGTGAGATGGAGAGCATTTCCATCTCACAGGTTAATTCCCTTTTTGTGAAGGAAGAGGCACCCATAATGTGCTCAAACAGGCTTCATGGTCAGCTTTACTCGGAGCATGAGGGAAGCCTTCAGGTGCATGCTGAGGCATGCATGCAGGACTTCAGTGAAATAAAAGGATGGTGCCAGGGGAGGGGTTGTGCTTCAGCACTGAAAGCATCGCCAGACACGTTGCCTACTTTTGTTGGCCAAAAGTAATGAATGTAATGAGCTTTTCTGCCCATGCCATGCCTGAGAGAGGCATTTCTATAAGCTGTGCTGACAGGATATGGCTGAAAAGCTCACTGGGTGAGCAACTGGTTTACAATGGTCCTTCATAGTTTGCAACTCATGAAGGACAAGCTTCACTTTCCCCTTGGTCTGAATCTCGTTTCAGGGCAAAACATCTGGTCTAGCCCAAATTACCTGGAGTGCTACACCCTCTGCAGCACCTCATAGCTCACACTTCACTTTGCTTTTCTCCTACAGCTCTATTTCTGCAGAGCACTTTCAAGTGGGTTGCAAACTGGCGTTTATGACTACAAGACTGTATACTTGAATGCTGCCTCCCCCAGCCCCCAGTGACCTGAACTATTGCTCAGCATTAGAAAGAAGAGGAGTTTCCAAGGCATCCCCCACACACCAACAGTTGAGGAAGGGAGAGAGACATACAGACAAAAACCTGTGAGCAGCCACATGCAGAAGGGCATAATGGAAATATTTGTGACAGTAGAATAACAAATAACTAAGCCTTTGGAAAAAAAAAATCATTTTTACAAGTTGGATGGTGAAAATGGCTTCAGCGATATTTTCCCCTCAGATATGTCACTCGCTGTGTTGGGGTGAACAAGCATTTGTGCTCACTTCTCACCATGCCAAGGGAAATGACACGAGGAGGAGGCCCTGCTCACCGGGTGAGGGGTGGCGGGGCAGACCAGGCTAACGGCAGTAGAGATGGGCTGAGTATCACTTGTTGCAGACAGACTTTGACAAGTAAACTGTAAATGATCAGGGGAAGTAGTAAAGGCAACATATAACTCCTGCACACCAGTGTTCCTGTCCACCAATGTGGCTTAGCTTCTGCAAGGCCAATTCCTGGTCTTGCTGGCCTCTCCATACAGCCAACAGAGAGAAACATAGGCCACTGAGTGGTTCAGGTCAACGTCCTGTTGACCAGACCCCATACTCCACCCCATAACCAACAGGCCCTCAGGCCTTTCCCAACACTTCAGCAGGCACGGGCAGGGCCCACGATGGTGCAAGTACCTTCCTGACTGCAAACACGTGAAGCCCACAGCTCCAGGATATGTCCACTGCGACTGCAGCACTCAGCCCTGCTCTAAAGCCCCCTTTGCTGAAGGGAATGAATAACTAAGCTTTAATACTGATAACTGCAAATGGTCTACAGTTGAGCCCTGAACTTATGCAATTATTTGGATAAATACCATTTATTAGGGAACTCAAGCTCCTGGTGCTGCTGTGACAAATTAGGACGGGCACTGCCCCTCTCCTGCCTTCCCCGAAGCACCACAAGCACAGCTCAGCTGCAGACACCAAGCAGAAGCTGTCTCTGCAACATCTGTCCCTGGGGAATGATAAGCAGGCCACCACAGACATGATTTGCCTCTGAAGAAAGTGTATTTATTTAAATATTATTCAGGATTTGATTCTGTTGTTTACACCCAGACATCTGATGTCATTTTAGACTCCTGCCCAAAAATATATTTTGGGGTCCCATTCATAAAAATAAATGGAAGAGCCACAAACCCCCTTCAGCTGCATGTTCACATCCAGCTGCCTGGGTCACACACGAGTGCTGCAGCATCTCCTCCCTGGGTTAACCTGCAGCTGTCTCTGTTCCTCCTTATGGGCAGTCATCCGAGGATCCCTGGGGACAGGGAGGAGGAGTGAGGGGGAAGAGGGAGATAATGGCTGAATAATGTATTCAATGATATTCATGGAATCTGGGGACTAATACATTCTATGAATAATATTTTCATTATTCCCAGCTCCAGTGTTAACAGAAGATATGAATGATGATTGAAGCAAACACTTGAATCATGACAATGCTATTGAACTTTGCAAGCATATATTACCTGAAGTGAGGGTACTCCAGTTCTGCCCACTGTCAACTTGATGTAGACGTTCTCAGAAATCGTGAAATATATATTTGACACTTTGGTCTTTCCTCACACTCAGATTACCTGACAATAAGAATAAATCAATAACTCTCTTGCTGTTTCTTTCCCAGAATATTGCTGACAATTGCTTTCCTTCAGCACTTCAGAAATTACATCCCTGGAGATGGCAGACCTCTCGTCTTTACAGTCCCCTCTCGATGTGGGGTAGCATGTCTCTGTGCTCAGGGGAGAAGCTCATTTCCTAGGGCATGATGCCCTGGCACTGCCCGTGGCAACATTTGCCGGCAGCCCCCTCCATTGCAGCATCACTGCAGCAGTTGCAGACAGGTCATAGGGGGAAGCCAGCAAGGCTCTTCCCTTGTACCTCCTGCTGTGTCTGTGAGTGAAGTTCACGTCTAAAGCTAACAGATGACATGAATTCCTGATATGGTTTCACTGACATCAAACACACACCACCCTTTGACATCAGTAGTGAAAGATCAGGCTAAGGAAAAGGAAAAATAGCCAATGGTATCAATCCTCCAAAATTCATAATCTAATTGATAACCAAGGGTGCTGCAAGACACTGACTGCCATTCATCAAATAAATGTCAAATCCATCAGTTCCTTGAGGGTTTCTAGTCAGTCAGAAACAAACATGGTTCATACATGTATATAATACTAACTTTGAGAGTAGAGAGGAATTAAACAGAACATTAGAGAGTGATGAATAAATTATAATGATATTAATGAGGCTGATGCTTATATTTAAAGAGGAAAGTCCCAGAGGGTTCAGGGAGCTCCAAAGTTACTAATAACTTATTAATTTTGGAGGTGGTAGTAGATAACATATTGAACGTGGTAAGTATGAGAGTGCACTGTGAGTGCTGCTGCAGAAGGCTGTTAGTGTATTATACTATGGGTATCATTTGTAAGGCCAGATAAATAATTATTCTTTTTTATATGGCTTTAGGAAAGATTGCAGCTGGACAGTTGCATGCACTCCTAGGCACTCCACTATAGGAGGATACTGATAAACCAGAAGAGATTTGAGAGATTCCAACTATGAGCAAAGCAAATGATAAAAAGGCTCTGATAAAAAGAGTAGGGGACAAATCCTCTTCAGAAAGATGGAAAGAATCAGATATGAACAGAAAAGAAAGCTGATGGGAAATTATGTGACACTCAGAAGAAAAAAAAAAAAAAAAGCACAGCAAACAGGTCAAATAAAAGTCATAAAAAAAAGTCACTGGAAAAGGATTTATTTTCCAGTGCAAAGTTGCTGTTACTTCTTACCTGAAGTACAAAACATAAGATGATGAATCAGAACAAAGCTCCCCAGGGGGGAGGGCATTTTAAGGATTTCTATCTCATTTTATCATTTATCAATTTACTAAGTTGTGCTCGGAGGAATTAATTCCTGCTTTTACTTCTTGACTTAAGACTGTAACTGGCAAATGTTTACATCTGCAGTATCTTCATGTCCGTGAGGATTTTTGTTCAGTTCAGCAGATTTCATGCATGTGAACAACCGGATCGAGCTGCTCAGGTGTGACAGAGCCACTTTGCACCTCGCTGCCAGCAGGCTGGCAAGTCAGTCAGCAGTCAGGCACCCCTATCCCAGTGTCAACATGATCTGACAGAGGAGCAGAACCGGAATAAATTCACACACATCACTTATATTCTGAGAAGCTGGAGATGTGGGAAGAGAGAATTGAGAAGGAAAAGGAACATGGGTGGTCACCAGCCTCCTGCCTAATTAAAGTAAGAGGTAGTAGCCGAGGTTAGAGGAAGCAGAGGCCAGGACAGACAGCATGCTGTGAACTGCCTTGTGCAACACACCATCCAAAGGTGTGGGTTAAAACAAAGAAACAAACAAAAAAAAGCTGTATAGCTGTATTCTGCCTTTATCTTCCTAAGCCCTAGAGTGTGCTCTGGGCACTCTGGCTTCAGTGAAGATTTGAGCCATCATATTAAAACAAACAAACAAAAAACAGACCTTGAAAATAGAGTTTGTGGTATATTACATTCACAAAAAGAATGAAAACATTAAATAACAGCTAAACTACAGGAATTGCTCCTTACAGAGCTCTCAGTGTGATACTAGGGACTTGGTACTAGGAACTGACGGAGTTGGTGGGACCTTTTTCTGTTAATGCCTAATAGATGTACAGGAAAAGATAGGAAAGCCCCAAAGTAGATAAATGAAATGGATTTCTGAGGAGCCCTCCAAGATTTGTCTTTTGTGTGGAGTTTTTTAACTTGGCGTTACCCTACAGTCTCCAGGTAAAGACTAGTTATTATCCTTTACCCAAAAAGCCCAACAGCCAACATCATAAGCTGTCTGATTTTTTGCCTATCCCTACCATAACATCCCAACTCGGATACAAGAATATGGTGGAAAAGAATCTTGAATGCCTTGCTAAAGTCAATGTAAATGACATCTACTGCTCTCTCCTCATCTCAAAAACCAGTCATTTTATCAGAGGTGTAGATCGGTTTGGCCAGACATGACTGACACTCGGTAAATCCATGCTGACTGTTCCCAGTCACTTTCTTTTCCTTCCTGCACATATAAATGTACTCTGAGATGATTTGCTCCATGATCTTTCCAGGAACCAAAGAAAATCAGACTGGCTTGTAGTTCTGTGGCCCTTTTTGAAGGTGTTGTTTTGAAGTTGTTTCAGAGAGTGATGACAAGGAAGATGTTCCCAATTTATCTTTAGTTATCGTTACACCCAGATGTGTCTGATATTTATTCAGCTGTGCTTGAGAGCTTGCTCAGTTTCAACCACAACATTACAACACAACAATTAATTCCATTTTATGTGGAAAAGTGTTTTCTCTTCTGTGTCCAATGTGTGTTGTGAGAGGAATGTGTTTGGAATACCATGATGTAGAGCTCCCTGTGTAATATCTGATAATCCAGGAAATTTTAGTAAATAAATGTTTATCTGTTTGATGCAAGCCCATATTTTTAGACAGATGATAAGGTTGTTTGTAAGAAGCTGTTCCAGCTTCAGCTTTTGGCATCTTCTTTGTGGATAGATTTATTATAGTCTTTTAATCAGAGAGAGAGAACATCAAAAGGTTTACAGAAGTTCATGAGTCTCCATGCCCAAACTGCAAGGCAGCTGGGACTAATTTACAACTTCACACTGAAAAAAAACAAAATGGAAATGTCAAGCACAGCTCCTCATTCTAGGAAGAAAAAAAAAATCAAATAAATTCATGCAATTTCTCCTGGAATGATCAATGTTTGAATTCATGGAGAACATACACAAACGCTCACAAACACAAAATGACAGAAATTTGACTGACATATCAGGACTGGTCAGGATGCCAGTGAAATATCAGCCCTTTTTCAGAACTATCGTCTATGTAATGGAACATCCATACATCCTGTGGAAGCCAAGGGGAGATAAAAGCTTTTGCTGTACCTCAGGGTGTGGACCTTGAATAACAACCAGCAGCTGTACACTAATGAGTGCTTGATTAAAAAGCTATTGTAGATGCAAAATGCATGTCGCTCAATTGAGACCCACCGGTGGGTGTGGATAAAAGATGATTAAACTGAGAAAAGGTGCTATATTTGTGTCACCATCCAATTTCAATAGCAGTTAATGTATCTGAAGCTAATAATAACATATTAGCCTGCTGAACAAATCTAAGTTAGAGGTTAATACTAGAGTATATTTCTTGTAATAATTTTTGTATTAATTAGTTCCAGCCTGCAAATTGCTTGGAAAAAATGACTATGAATTTCATCTGTTTGCTCCCATCTAAGAGAACATGAGTACAGATAGTTGATTTTATAGTCTAGTTTAATTACTTTAGGTAAGATATGAGCAATAAAACAAGGCTATACCTACATCTTTGCCAAACAGCAACAAGATTTTGCACCCAAAATCCTGTGCGATCAATTTAAGAAATAGTTTTTCAGAAATGATCAGATATTGCTTCTAGTCATGCTATAAGCTATTCCATGTCCCTAGTATGCTGGTACTCACTCATCTTTATCTCCATTCTGTCCCATGCATTTATATGTATTGCTTTTCAGAGAAACGCATAAAAATCAGTTTGAAATAATTTCTGATTTTTTTTAAGACAATAAGTACTTCTAGGTTAAAACTGAAAAAGAATTATGGCCCTTTGCCCACCCAGTCAGTTTTCTCCAGTGCTGAGGGCATCAAAAATAGGGTAATGTAAAATGAAAAAAAAAAAAAAAAATCGACTAGAGAGTTAGTTTGTCCTATAAAAGTGAAATAAGCCCTCTACAACATTACTTTTTCTCATATAGCAGGCTGTTATTTTCTGAAATAATATGCATCTGTGGAACAGGAAGGAATTAATTCTACTTCCATTGGTCTAAAAAATGTTAATTGCCTACTCTGAGCCATACAACGTTTCCAGAAGGAGCTTTTTCTCCAAACCCCAGAATGGTTTGCTGTATATCACAGCATCACAGGATGGCTGAGGTGGGAAGGGACCTCTTGGGTCCACCTGGTGCCACCCCTGCTCAAGCAGGAACACCCAGAGCAGGCTGCCCAGGACCACGTTCATGTGGCTTTTGGAGATCCCCAAGGAGGAGACCCCACAGCCTCTCTGGGCAGCCTGTGCCAGGGCTCCGTCACCCACACAGAATGCTCTCCCTTCTCTGACTTCTGGAAGCCCTCGTCAACTCACTTGTCCAAGATGCTTAGCTTTTAGACAGCTTGAATTGTATTTGAGGATGTAAGAAGTTCTGCTTACACTCAGAAAGCTTAGTTCATAAGGAGTGAACTGCCTTAATAAAATGTGAAAATGACACAGTAGCAATTATAATCTATGGATGAGCTCTTAAAAATGCTTCTGAAGGTGTGTAATAACCCCTGGCAACAGTCCTACTCATGCCAGCAGAACTAATCCTGACAACAGAGGTGCAAGTATGAGCACACGCAGGGTTATATGAGGTGTATGTAGCAAACAGTAGGAAATTCTCCTTGCATTTGCCTCATCTGTCAGAAGAGATCTTGGTGCAAAGAAATTGTTTAAAACTCTAAAACCTAATTTTATTGTATCAATACCAGGCAATTCAGGTTGGAAAAGAGAAAATGAAAGTTGTGGTTGATATGCGAGGTGTTCTCTTCCAGTTAACCAAATGAAAAAGAGTATGTCACAATATGATTAATAGCTAGGCCTAATATGGTGCTGAATAACCACTGTAAATATACCTATCTTCACAGCAGGGGAAGCCTTAGCACAAATAACAGCAGGCTAGCTGACAGACGAAGAGATGACAGTACTTCCTCCACAGACACAAGCCTTAGATGTAGCGGCTGTGGTCAGCAAGGAACTGTTTCTAACACATTTGGCTGGACCTTGGATTGAATCTGTTGACTGCTGCAAGATTTACCGGGTAGGCTTTAAGGGTCCATTGATTTTAATGGACTCTTAATGAACACAGCAGATTATAATTCCAAAGGCCAGCAGGAACAGAGAAGCAGGACAGTATAGGCAGCAATGATTTTAGACAGAAGTAATGGGAAAAAGGTATCTCGGTTACATGCAATATATTACTCTTCTCTTGCCATATTGTCAGAGCATACAGCAAGTATGAAACCAAAATATCTCTTTAGAGCTGCCTGCAGTGACAATAATTAGCCCCCCTGCCTACATCAGAAATAAAACTTCCTCCATAGTTTTAGGTTGGCCAGGAAAGCACATACTGAAGAAATGGGTAGACAACACTGACTTAAAAATATAAAGGCAGACCACAAAAGAGAACAAATTCCAGCTTGTCTGCCTACACTGCCCTGTCTCCCATCCCCACAGGAGGAAAACATATTATCAGCTCCTCAAAAGTTAAGCACGTTATTTACACCAGTCTCTAGGCTTTGTCCTGAGCCAATACCTTCCTCAGAAGAAACCATACTGCCTACCTCCAACACCTCTCTTCAGATAAAATACTTAATTCCCTGGGGCCTCAGGGGGCGAGTCCCTGAGACATTCAGACCACTTTGGCTTTTGCAGAGGATTTAGGACATGTGAACCTGGTGCACAGTGTCTCTACAGTAGATTCTGACAGCAAAGCAATGAAGGTAAAATGAGGCACGTGGCAGTTTTACACTCCTCACCACGTACATAGCTGCATCAGTGTAACACAGTCTGTAAGAAGATCACCTTCATAGAGATAAAATGTTTTCTGGAGGGACAATGTAGTATAATTATGGATGAGATAGTTATAGCATCATAGAAGCCACATACACTTTATTTCCTATGTACATATTACTTTTCATGTTCAGGAAAGATAAATTCAGCACATTCCACGTCCAGGTTATGCACACAGGAGGGAAAGGGAATGGAGAGATGTTGATACAAGAGATGACAGGAAGAGTTTGACTTGTTTAACCAGCAAAGTTAAGACTGAGAAGAGAAACAGTTTTGATTTATACATAACACCATGGCTAGACATCTATGAGGAGAAAAGATGTAGGGCCGTGCTAGCACAAAAGCAAATGAGTACAGCCATGAATAGATTTTGGCAGAAAATTAAACCGCCTCTAACCATAAGAATGACATCCTGGGAATAGCCTTCCAACAAGAACAATATGAGCAAAAAAATGAAGTGACTATTAGGATACAGTTCAGTATTTTTTAAGAAGGGGATCATATAACATGGAGGTGTGTGATGGCAAGGAACTTGGCAAGCCCAATGAACCCAAAAGTCCCTTACTGTCATGTTTCCCATTGCCTGTATGTCGTGATGCTGGTTACACTGTGCTGAAAGGCTACAGGCTCTGTTTTTCATGCTTCTCTACTTCTTCTTAGACAGAGCCATGTTACACAATGCGGGAAATGTGGACCGCAAATCCTCCAGGAGCCAGACATCCTTGGGAAATCTGGAGAAACTGCAAAGTTATTATTTAATTAAAACCATGCTTCCCAAGTGTTCCTGTTTTTGAATGCTGATACATGCTGAGATTAAATTCAGCAGTTTGACTTTCATGCAAATGTTATTTAGCTGGAGATGGAAGCAAAGACAATGACATCTCAGGGAGCGGCTGAATCAGAAACACAATGCAGACGTAGGCCATGGCAAGTCATTTTTGAGGACACTAATGGACAAAACTAAAAGGTTCAACATGTGGGCTCATAAAACTCCTCAGTCCAGTTTGCAGAAATGAGAGCTTGAGAGAACCAGCTCTCTCATGGATCCTGTCTCCCTTGGCTTGGATGGGACAGGAAGAGTATAAAAAACTCTGTGCTATTTTTGGCACTTCATTTTCTAGTGGTTACCAAGGTAGAAGAAGATAAAACAGGAAAACACTACAGAAAATAAACCAAAATAAACCAATAACCAAAAGCCTTGGGACCTTTAGAAAGGATCTTTTTGAGTTCTTTTGGAAAACGGAGGAAATCTTCTCATCTGGAAAACTAAGAGAATTCCTGTTTTCTCTCTGCAAGGCTTTACCTCTCCTCCACAGGAATTTCAAGGAAGTCTGCAAATGTGGATGAATGAACCAAAATCAGGATAAGATGGTGAGAGCTGATAGTAGCTCCTCAGAGGTTTGCTCACATCAGTGCTGCCCGTGGCAGGTGTGTGGCAGGCTCCCGTGCTGCCTGAGGTGACCTGGAAGCAGGGTCTGACACAACACATCCGAGAGCAGCTCCGATAAACATCCAGCCCTTGGGGCTGCTCTCGTAGTTGAATCAAACCCTGACACTTCCGAAGCTCTTGCTTTAGAAAACAAACTTGCATAAATGTTTAATTCCTCCAAAACCACAGCGGATTATGGAAGCTGCTTAACAAGCCTAAGAGACAGTGGAGTGGCACTTTCTGTAGCCTGGTGCTTCCCAACCAGCAGCTGCTTTCCCACAGCATGTAAGTGGAAGTGACAGCTCACCATGACCTGGAGGACAGCCATCCCCTGCTCCCAGTCACAGAGGAGACGAAGAACATTCTTCTTGAATATGAGGGCTTCAGAAATGCAAAAAGCCCTTGAGACTGGGGGTTTTATTATAAAATGACAGTGAATCAGAGGCTTGGAGACTTCAGTTAGTGCTGGGAATGTGGGGTGAGATGGGAACACTGCTCCTCCTCAAAAACCTGCTGCCAGCCCAAGAGGGCTGGGCTTAGCATGTGGCTGCAGACCTTCCACACTGTTTCATGTGAGGGCTAGAGTGGTCAGATGCTGCATCTTTAAGCTCACTGCAGGTCAGGTGGAGTCTCAGAGAAGATGTAGCTCTTTAGTACATTTCTGTGAACCCTGAGCTTATTGTAGGTGCTTTTTATTATTACACCAGGTCTTCATTATCTCATCAGTGAAAGAACTGTTTTTGAAAAAATATATGTATTTTTACTCTCTTAGATGCTTTACAGATTGCAGACAAAATCTACTGCTTCTGTAGTGTGCAGCATCTATTCCTTCTGCAACGCTCACAGACACCTTGTTATAGTCCCAATAGCAGTACCTGACTGATTGTTTGAAATACATGCTCCAGCTGTGGTAGAAGCTGAAAAAGCTTCAGGAGATTTGACCTCCCTTTAAACCCTTCCAGGAGATGGTCTGTTCCTGCCCCTCATGTCCCAACATCACCCCATTGGGCTAACTCTCATGGGAGAAGCAGACCTAGATGTGAAGAAGAGTCCTTGTGGCCCTGTTAATATGTGACACCAAGGAAATCCTGAATACCAGGCCAAACTCCAGCAAAAATATCAACAACAAAACAACCAAAAAAAACATACTTCAGGTGTTTTTAGTTTTTCTCACTGCTCTAGCTTTTTAGCAATAGGTAATAAATTTTATTAATCTCCCTACTCTGGGTCTGTTTTGCCCTTGATGATAACTGTTGAGTGATCTCCCTGTCCTTATCTCAACCCTTGAGCCCTTTTCATCACATTTTCTCTCCTTTCCCTTTGGGGAGGGGGAGTGAGAGAGTGGTTGTGGTGGAACTCAGCTGCCCAGCTAAGTAAAACCAGCACACATGCAAGGCCAAGGTTACCCAGGTAGCAGCCAGAAATGTCACCTTTGGGTGTGGGTGTGGAAGAACAGGCACCAAGGGGGAAAAGGATGTCAGAGCAGTTGTTTCATTGGGAGGAGACTGGCGTCCAGAAACAGTGGGAGTGACCAAAAAGAGGTCCAAGAAGCAAATGAAGGATGAGGACATATGCAAGCCCTGTGCTGGGCATTGCCTCAGGCCATGTGGGTCAGGAGAGGGCTGCTGGAGCAGGAGAGGCACCCACACCCGCTGTCTTGGCCATGCCAGGGGGTCAGGGTGGGAGTGGGTGGGTGGTGTCCCTGGCCAGTGAGCAGACAGACAGACAAGGACAGATGGATCAAGCATCATGGTATCACCGTATCACTGCCCATGTCAGGTCTGATGGCATCAACAGCTACCCACGGCTTTGTAATAAAAACTACTGTGTGGGTAAAATAAACACCTTTTATTAGACAGACCAGTATAATTATTCTAAGCCTAGTAACTAATTTAATAAAATGATAGAACCTCTAGTCTCAAATCTTATTATACTTTTGATGGCATTTATAAACACTTAATGCAATAAACATGTTAATTTTTATTATTTTTTTTTTAACCTTGGACAACTTGGAGTTTAGGCTTGCTCATAACTATCCCTCCACTGCAGAATGGTCTTAGAAAATTGAAAAAATATATATTTTTAAAGGTTTGTTTTGTCTCCAGGAGGTAATAAAGTACATATATTCAAAGGACACGATAACAGTATAAGTAATGAAAACTATGAGTACATGTAAAGGATGACAAACATGGATAACAGTCTGTGCACTGTGGAACACCAGTCAAATTACAGACGTGGAAGTAGTGGGTCCATCTCTAAAATGTGTAATGACAATGGTTCAAAGATCTCTGGTAGAATTGTTCCCTGGAATCAAAACATAATCTCAAATATGGTTCAATTTTCACTTCAGATTCAAGACAAGGTATCTGCTGCAGCAATCCCTGCATTTATCCAGGGTCTATTCCCCACTGATAAGAAACCCAGAAAACTTTTCCTGTAAAATGCAGCTTTCTTAAAAACATAAGAGAGACGTAGCTGAAGCTTTGATTCTTGTATGTAACCCTGTGTGACATTTATCTGAAAGTCCAGCTCTCATCAGCTACTGTATTCATTTGGGGTCTCTGGATTCTTAGCCCTGGAAGAGACCAGAAAGAAATAGATTTTCCAGTTTGTTTACTTCAAATCTTTGGTGTCAATTTTTTTTTAATCACTGTAACTGTTCCACAGTAGTTTGTTTTCCTTTTGTGGCTTTTGTACATGAAGAAAAAAAGCTGTTTAAAATAGCAGTACATAACTGCAAAGTCATAATTGGCAGAAGGGGGAGAGAAACAGCTTTTAATTTATTTATTTTTTTTAAAGCTTGGATTTCAAGTTGACAGCATCTCTTTAAACTAATGAGACCAAATAGGAGGTGGAAAACATGCAAATGCACTTGGAGAAAGTTAGGATTGCACTGATGACAATTAAGTAACGATAATTAATTCCACTGATACACATTGTAATAATGATAATTATGATTAACTCATTTTGTTTCATTGTGGAAGCTGCTAACATTTGATTTCCTTGGCTTTTCCTTGCAATTTACATTAATTACTGTCCACCTCCTGTCTAGTTTTCCTAGTGAAACTTTACAGAAATTAACAGTCTTCAATACGCTTGACAAGTCTTTTCCAATTGACATTCAATGTAACTGGCATTGAGATGTTTTCACTGTCTGTCTGCCCCATCATCACACCTCTCAAAATAAGAGTTTTATTGAAAGAAGCTTATTCATCCTTTGTTTTAATTTGACTTGCAGATGTTATTTTGTCATCTCGTAACTCTAATAATTAAATAATTTTCCATCCAAGTCCTTCCCATTGCACATGACTCCACTCATCCTGGTATTCCATGGAGGTCCAGCATCCAAGGTACTGATTCTTATCTGTTTCCTGAACCTTTCTGCTCAGTCGTTTGCCGTCCCCTCCTCCATCCCCATATCTTCCCACCCCTTAATCACACAAAAAACCTTCCTCACCAAGTCAGCCTAGTAAAGTCAATGAAGATGTCTCCAATTGAGATTTAGACCACTGTGCCAAATTATGGATAATCTGCATGACCAAGATATAGGAAGAAGAGGTCAAATTTTACATTATTAGTTTCATACAATAGATAAACTGGTTTTCTTTCTAAAGTTTAGATAATGGCTACTTCTTATGATGTTCATATTCATCCTAATTTACACTTGTTCTGGACAATTAATTCCTTGTGCAAGTTTCCAGAGTTATCTAGAAATGTTATGGAAGAAATCCCCTTGGAGTCTTCACATTGCTAATACTGACAGAGCCTGGAAAAGCTTCAGTGATCCCTATTATGACTTGAGGTTTTTGAAGTGTGTTGGATACATTCCAGGGAATTTTAAACTGTAGTTTAAAAAAAAATCATCCAGATCTTCCAGGGGCTGAAAGAAACCCAGAATTCAGACTGATGTCCCACTGGATCCATCATTTTTGACAAAATCTAGCTCCGATTTTGGAAGCATATTAGCAGCTCTCATTCTCAGTGAATGCGCTGTACATGCTGTACTCAGCCGAGCTATTTGACTCATTCCTGAGAGCATGTTCATACCCATAGATAATATAGCTACCTCTTCAGTAAGCTGTATATCTGTATGGTTGAATGCTCCTGGGAAATTCTGTTTCTAATTCACACAGCACTTTAGTGTCCTGAACATTGCAGGCTGTGTGTGTACACTGTCAGTGGCACAAGGAGCGGCTCATGATTACAAGCTATGAATATAGGCTCTCTTCCCATCCTTTCTGGTCACCTTCGTCCACAGAAACCTAACAAAACTTAACGCATAAAAATCATAGATGTTATTCCACCTCTGCCTATGATGCACCACAGTTCACACATATTTGCAGCCACAGAGTCCCTTTCATCTGCTTAAAATGAAAATAAAAAATGACAAAAATGGAAAGAAAAAAAAAAAAACCTTTTTTTTTTTTTTTTTTTTCCCAGTATCATATCTCTTTCATTCAGGGTTCCCAATTCAGGGTTCCCAAAAGCATTCTGCAGAGATTAGGAGGGGACACAGCAGAGAGAGGCAGAAGTATGAACCATATTCTTGGGTATCCAGTTGGCTGGTTTTACCGTTCTAACCACACTCCCAAAATGTAGCTATAGAGCTGCTCTCCTGGGGAGGGACTCGGGAATAGCTTAGAACAAGATGGAGCCCAGTAAGACTGCAGTGGACCAATCCCTGCTTTGGTACAGGATGAGAATTTATAGGATTCAGGTCTGAATCAAAGACATTTCTTCAGTGCTTTCTTCTACATGTCTCCTGACGTAATTCCAATTCCAGGAAATATTTAGGAAATACATTTTTTAGAGGAATCTCATCAGGAATGAGGACAAATCCTCATAGCCAAAAAAGGTGGTGTTATCAGCACAAGTGTCCCCTTTTTTGGAGACTTGCAACAATACACTGAAAGCAACAAGCAGGTAAGATGCCCATTTTCCAGCTGCTGGATCTCTGATTTGCTATGCAAGAGAAACACTGGGATATTGAGACACGCTGCTGAAGGAGATGATGCTGGAAGGCAGCCTGACCTGTCTCAAGATAATGAAAAGAGTTTGAGAAAAGTTCCTCCTAGATCTAGGGGTAATAACTGCCCCATGGAGTGCCAACAAGGGACTACATGTGTAGGTCAGGCTGGGTGTTGCTAGAGAGGACTCATGACAAGGAGAGATTCTCAGGTGGGTTTGAAGGAAAGAAATGGAGATTATTTGTCAAACGTTAAGAACTTTGGGGAAGAGAAGACTATTAAGCTGTGCTATTTGGCGAAATTCAGAAACAAAGGGAAAATGTAAATTTAAGATCAATGTGCAGAGAGGGCTTTCTCTCAGTGGAATGGAGAGAAGAAATTTGTTAATACCTTCCTGTATAGTTCATCTGTTCTTCTTGTTACTCTCCCTGATAATAAAAATGTTCCAGATGGATGTGGTTAACCAAATCCCTTGAGGAGAAAGGCTTTAATTTCCTTCCTTTGCTTCTCTTCACCTTTCTCAGCAGTGAGAAAGGATTGGGACCAAACCAAATTCACAGAGCCATTTATCATCAGCCCAGGTGAAACCAAATCCATGTGCAAATATTCTCATTGGCAGAAGGACAAATATGTGCTATATGCCAATGGGAGCACTTTGCCTGGACTTCCTGCATACTAATTCACCAACCTGATATTTTAAGATGCAAATGTGGCAATAGGTAAGGTGTTACCCCTAGAATGTGATATGATAGTGACATAAACAGTGGCAAGATAATCTCTGAAGGATTTGAGAGACTACTGGGTATCACCCAGTCAGTGTGCATAAGAAGATCTGAAATAGGCTAGCTCTGCTCCCACACATATGAATAAGGGTTCATCTATTTAAGTTCCCAAGAAAGCTGATATAAATTTACTTCTGAAATGGAGTAGTATAAAACATCTGCATTCAGAATTAGAGCTGCCTTTGATGGTACAATTTAGTTCACTCCCAAAGGAGACACGGATCAAAAGATCTCACTGAAGACAGGTTGCTAACTCCACTTGAGAACAATATGGATCTTCATTTCCCACTCCTGGAGCTGTGGCACACAGGGAGGCTGAGCAGAAGGTGGCCTGTTCCATCTCACACTTGTCTTTTCTTCTGGTCCCTCAGTGAAATGATGGATCATGGTTTTGGATGGTTTGCTGGTGTGCTGTGCTTCTTGTAGCTTGAGTTGCACAGAGCAGGTTTGGAGGAAGCTCAAAAGTGTATGTTCCCTGGTGGCTGCATTTTGTAGTCACTTTTGTAAGCATAAATAGAATTGGTCAGCTATGTAGACAATAAAAGCATTGATATTTGATGGAGTATTTATTCATACTGTGTTAAATTTAGCACTTGTTTGTTTATTTTTTATAAGCAAGTGTTCTATTTGCAGGCAATTATGACAGTCATCAAATCAATCTGGCTTTTAACAGGGGGAGTATGATCCCACAGCAATTCATACTGGGAGGAGCTCCAGCAAAATCATTGATTTTACTCTCCGTAAAACAACACTCCACTGGCTCTCTTCTCAAACCAAACACCTGCCTTGCTAATGTGAAATCACTTGTGTCTGGGTTGTTACATTAATCACATGGATGTTCTAATATTTTGCATTTCTAATCAAACCTCTACCTGCCATATCAATACCCTATTGATTATGTTTTCAGACCCAAAAAATGCTTTGCTAGAATACTGATAAACCTTAAGTTTAAAGAGTAAAATTAGATCATCTGTATCTAATTAAAAGGTAAAATCTAGAGCCTTGGCACTAAGATCAGAACACCAACCACTTAACTTCACCCAGTTATCTCAGAGTCTGATTGTTTGCGTTTGACTTGGGCAAACTTCAGAAGGGTATTTGAAGGCATAAAGAGATACAGAAACAAACATTTTCTTTAGTAAATTGCTTCAAAAGTTAATCACCTCCCTGTTGCATATTTGTGTCTTTTTTCTCATTTAAATTTTCCAGCCTTGCTTTGAACCATCATTTCTTGTTATGCCTTTGTCCATTACTGTAAACTGAATTAAAGAGCACTTCAATTTCCAGTTAATTTTCCTCCTAAGGTCACCTTTAAATTTCCTTTGCTAATTTAAAGTGTTGGTGCTCTTTATATCTCCCAAGGAATGATACTTCCAAACTGCACAAATTTTTAAGGACAACTTTTCATGATTCTATAAATATAAGTGTATTAGAGCTGCACATTACCCTTGGCCTAGTCTAGTGAATTTTGTACATAAAGGTCAAAACTACCTTTTTAAACTTACTCATTACTTCTCTCTATATACTGCCAAGAATTTCACTAACCATTTCCATCACTAAATGCTGAGTAGCTGACACATTCTGATTTCTGAGTGCTCTCTAGAATTCCTTTCCAGCACCTCCAACCCCTTTCTGTCTGGTAAAGCCAATGCTCTGTGGCCCAAAACCAAATGTTGTGGGTTATGCACAGACACAAATGCTACACGTGCCATCTGCACACATGCAGATATTAGAATGCTGCTGGGAAAGTGTAAATTTAGTAATGTCAGTCCACAGCCAGCATAAGAATGGTCAGTTATGAACAATATAATGACTATCTTGTTCATACAGGTTCATACGGATGTAAGAGATCTTCTTGGTTTTGAAAAAGCCTAAGGAACTTGGACCCTTCCTGTCTGGCAACCTGAGTCCACAAGTTACGTTGTATGTATGCTGTAAACATACTTGGATACATTCAGGTTCTCACACAGCCATCTGAGGAAGAAAAACAGTCACATATGCATTAAAAAAAAAAGGGCTTATGTTAAAGATTCTGTAGCTTTCCTCATCCTTAGCATGGAGAGTGCCCAAGCTGCCATGTTACTTGTCGACCAAGGGCTAGGTGACTCTCTAGTCCTTCAGCTAATCTTACTTCTTACTTCAGAGAGAAATGAGAGATTTGCTAAGCAAAAATCTAGTGTTTTACCCAGGGATTTGGCACTTGCTTGTATAGGGAGAGCCCTCAGGTTCAGTCTGGGCTCTCAGAACAATACAGAATTATGACTGGAAAGGAATTTGTTAAAATTCTAACTTGGTTCTTGGAGCAAGACCAGGAATCTTAGCACATAGAACAGAGCTAACACCACGCTGATCCCTGGGCTATGCTTAGATTAATTTATGACAACAAAGTTTCTGCTTTGTGCAGTAATCACTTCAATTTATATGAGCAACAGTAAAAAATTAATGAAATGTATCTTTATCTGGGGTGGAATTATTTAGCATAAACTTTGATTAAATTTTCATAGGATCCTAATTGATTTTGGCACATACATTTCATTGTCTGTCCACAGGAATTTGTCTAGTAAGCTATTATATGAGCTCTAGAACCTATTTCCTAGCCATATTTCAGTTTCACTCCGTATCTCCTTTTCTGCACTGTAGCCCTGTTTTTCCCAGACAAGTGACTTACTTCCACCAGTCTAGCAGCTGCCTCACAAACTTTTTTGTCTGTGGGCTGGATGGTAGTTAACTATGACCTCTAACAAGAATCTGCTGAATTACACCAATCAAGAAGTACATTTGCTAGGGTTTTCCACTGATGAAGCTATATTGGCATACTAAATATATACTCAAAAAACCCCACCACCAAACACCAAAAACCACCAAAAAAAACCAACAGCAAAAAGCACCCACCCACACACACAAAAATGCAAGCTTCCCAAGCCTCCTTACTGCTCTGTGCTAGTGATTAGACAAGATTAACATTTCATTGGAGCTGTGTCAGCACAAGTGTGAATGTGGGAAAATTGAGCACAGCAATGATACTTAGTGGTGAACAGGTTTTCAATCACTGATTTGAAATTATAGCGAGTTATCTTCCCCTAGCTAAAATTGCAGAGTACTGCAGATAAAAAATTAACTTCATTTTCCATATTTGACAGGAGACTATATAATTTTTCTATACTGAAAGCTCAGAGTTACCAATAAAGAAGAGCCTTATTCACATCACTTTCATATCACACACCAAAAAGTATAAAAAAAAAAAGTCTGGGTAATTTTTTTTTTATAATCTCCAGGAATGAGAAAGGAACAAGGTTTCCCCCTTCGCCCATTGCTGTTGTTTCTGAATCATGGGAAAGACGAACAATGCAGAGAGGAGAGGTCATGTTTATCAGTGCCTGTGTCTGTCTATGAAAGGCAAGGGGCAAGGCTCAAGTCCTCAGCCTTCCCCATCACACCTGCACCTCTTCTCCTAAGGCCTGGTCTCAAGGCCTTCATCTCCCTCACCTGTCCTGCCTTCTTCAGATGCTCTTTGCAAACAACAACAAAGACTTCAGCTGCTGTGGAGCAGAGGACACCGGATGGGAGAGGCTGTCCTGGTTGTGGGGGAAATGTTTTCAGAATAATTATTTTCTATAACAAAAGGTCAAGCTTTGCCAAAATCTCACAGGTGTATGGCTAGCATCTTCTCATGATATTCTAGTACTGAGCAGTGGCTGCTTGCAAACCTCTGGAGCGAAATGTGGATGCCCCCAACTTTTGCTCTGCTAAATGTTTCCCAGCAATGTTCCCCCATCCCAGCCACATGTAGGGCCACACAACTGCCCCTGGGAGCACCACATAGCAGTCCTGGGGACAAAGTCCCACTCCTTCCTGCAAAGTACAGGGTGAAATGGGATTTATTAGACAGACACTTCCTACATCTGACCTATATCATGAACCTGGGCTTTTGTCCCTCTTACAAACCACTTCAGATCTGCAAAATGTCACCCCTGTGATTCCTCCTGAGGGAGATTGAGACAGTTGTAATAAATGTCACAGCATGACAATGCCCAAGAGAAGAAAACAGCCCTGTGGCCAAAGGGCAAATCTGGACAAAAGCAACAGAATTTGTAAGGAAAAAAAAAATACAAAGTGATCAATGCCTTGAAAGGTCCATATACCTCTCCTAGGGTGAGGCTGCCATTTTGCTGCAATCAGACACTTCTTAAAGTAACTTGAGCTGCTGTTAGTGGCAGCTACTTGCACAAACTCTGAAATGAGCGGCACAAAACAACTAATGGCACACTTGCTGCACAGCAGACAGGAGCTGCCAAAAGTGGTAACAAAATGCACAAACACTTCTGAGTTTTGCTTCCAGATTCTCACAGTCTTCTGGGCTCTTTGAAGACTCCTGGGGACTTTCCAAGGGACTGCAGCAAATCCTGGCTGCTGCTGATGAGCAAGGGTGGCCAGGTAGCCATTTGCTTCTTGGAAACTCCAGCTAGTTCTCATGTTAAGGTGCTTTTGTCTCCAGATTACTGCCTATGACCTACCACCAATTCAACAGGTGCTAGAGATCCAGGTAGATGCCAGGCCCGGTGAACAGTGAAGCAAAGCAGCTCAAAGACAAAGTAGTTTTTGCAGAAAGTGGTGACACACCACAAGACGTGGTCCCCAATAGCAACTGCAGCAGCACAGCAGGACCCTTGTCTCAGAGCTCGGGAGCACCACACAGGTCTGACCGGGGACCGGTCCTGTTTAATACCAGCAGCAATGGCAATTTAATCCAATTTAACATAGGTCCCTCATAGATATAAGCAAATAAGAAGAGAGGTGAAACAAATGAAACTCCACGTAAAAGGCAGTCATTCATCAGAAATCGCTACCCAAGCAATTAGCCTGTAGATGTGAAAGAAGAGGGGCAGCAAAGACCGATGTGTACAGTGAGCTGTAGCAGCGTAACACCAGTAACACTGGATATTAGGGGGAAAAATCTCAGGCAGGCTGGTCAAGTCCCCACCACTGAAGACACTCCCAGCTTGGTGGGATATGCTCTGATCTAACTTTGAAGCTGCACCTAATTTCAAGGCTGGCTTTGCTTTGATGAAGTGGTAGACCAGATTGCTTCCTGAAAGCCCTGACAATGTAAAACACACTGTGACAAAAAACTCTCTGCAAAAACAGAGACCTCCCAGGAGAGCTGAGAGCCAGGAGGAAAAGTGGTGCTAGGAGAGCACTCATGAGATCCAGCTGAAGGCTGATAAGGTTGGTATGGAAAGTTTTTACAAGACTCGTAGCAGCCTCTTTCCCCCTTCCTGTTGGTTCGTATTCCCTAGAGAGAGCAGTGCTTCACCTTGCTGAGTGGAGAGGTGGAGCCCAGGGCTGAGCATGTTAACAAATTCTTCTGTCACAAATCCAGCATACAAAAAAGAGGTCACAGTATGAGAAAATGAGGTCTTTGGACATGTCACATGAGCTGAAAGCTTAAAACTTCTTGCTTAATAACCATCATTTCTGGAGATCTTTGATACTATTCATACTGTCTCCAGTGGCAGGGCATCAGATGAAGACATGATTTCTATGACAGGTACCAGGCAGGAGAGCCCCATCTTGCTCGGGAATGGCTCAGCTTTTCCAGCTGACATGGCTGAAAGCATCCCACAGGATTTCAATAGTACATCCATCTTCCATCTACCTGCAAAAAGTCCATATAAGCCTGGGATCTCCCTACTTGCCATTGCTGCAAAACCTTGCTCAAATGATCTCACTGCACTGGAAGAGAGCACAGATAAAAACAAAATAAATACTTGCTGCACATTCTGTGTGGATACAGAGACGGCTGAAATGAGTAGCAGAGGATGGAGCTTCTGACTTGCTGATAGTCCAGGTCATCTAAGGGGAAGGATGGTGCTGGAGGATCTGAGGATAGAGATGTCTCATGCTCCACTTTGCAAGCAGTGAAGGCTGCAACTGGCAGCTACAGCTGCTCTGCCTGCATCAGCTGCTGGAAATGCTGGAAGCAGCTTGCAAAATCTTAAGTCTCTTGAGATGAGAGTCTATGGGAAACACCCCCTAGTATTTGTCCCAGCTGGCTCCAGTTGCCACCAAGCGAAGGGATGCAGCTCTCTCCAGCTCTGTGCAGGGAAGGGGAAGTGCAGTCCTCCTACAGTCTGCCACCACCAGGTAATTCTTAAATATTTCTAAACATTTTGGTATGACAGCCTGTGCTACTGTCACAAAAGTTTTTGTTACAACCAAAAAATTACAAAATACACCCCATAAATAAACAGTCTGTGACAGAAATGAAGCATTTTAACTGATGTGTGGGGATTAAAGTTTTGTTTCTTAAGATTCACCACCTTTAAGCACTTACCATGGTTTCCTTTTTCATCCTGCTTCAGCAGGAATATTTACAAATATGGACAAACACCTCACATTCATTTTTTTTTTTTGGAGTCTAACTGTCCTAAGGTCAGACCAAACAGCCCCACTGCAGGACGCGGTGCCTGTGTCCTTGCAGAGGACTGCTACCAAGCAGCAGTGTGAAATACCACCTCTTCCTACTGCAACACCTGGGACCCAGGAATTTGTGGGACTGGCACTGAGAGATAACCAAAGCTCTTCTTTCCCTTTGCCACGTGAGAGTTCTCGTCTCTGAGACCTGGGAGGTTTCCTCCCTACAGGGACAGGCCCCATTTCCCCATGACAGTTGTACTGCAAGATGCTGATGGCAGTGACCTTCCTCAGGATTTGTTACGGCTCTAGCTGGCACAGGGGAAGCTAAATAATAATGACAGATCCGTGCCCCCGGGGAGCACCCAGAGGAAGAGAAACACTGAAAGAAATGGCAAGACACCGAAGATGTAGGGTGAAGAAGAATGAGATACTCAGAGCAGAAGCTGCTTCCATACAGCTTTACACTTGCTCTCTGTGCCCCTTGTCCCTGTCATAATCCAGGACAGCATCTCTGATGATGAGCGTGTGGAAGGCAGAGAGATGCAGCCCTAAGCCAGAGGCCAGAGCTCCTGCTACCGGGGCACACGACGACACGCAGACCTGTCAGCACGCCTGATGGAGAAGCAGGCAGAGCCGTGTCACAGACGGGCAGCTATCTGTTGCTACAGCACTTTGTTATGACAGATGAGCAATGGATCTAATTATATCACTCGGAGAAGAGAGCCATCTTGCACTCTCCTGTGATCTACGCTCCTCACTGCAGAGCTACTGTGTAGTACAAGGTGCAGCGGAGCATTAGCTGCTCGGCGGCACCGCGATGCATCATGCACCTACCCGTCCTGTGGCCACGCTGATGTACGGCGCTGCCTCGGCTTGCTAGTCCATCACTTGGAAAAGGGACAGAAGGTGTAAAAAAAGTCTCGGCCAGATAACTGTATTGGGAGTGTAAGTTTCACACAACTCATGCAGAAAGCAATGAACTGTATCAAGGGCTCGTATTTGCTTTTCCCTGACCGCTCCACAGCTATCCATAAAACAGCATGAAAGAACAATTCCAGCTGACTGCATGTCCTAATGCACTTATGTTCCTGTAATCACTCTGCTTCATCTCGATTATAACTGCGTCACATGGAGCAACAAGAGAGCGAGGAAGGCAGCGGGAAGGAGGAGGGACAGCTCCACAACAGCTACCTATTGCTGACCATGGTTAATGCTATAGCGTGTAGGTGCCTGAGCTGAAAGGGTTGCTGCAGACAACTACCTGCAGTTACCTGTCTCTGGGGGGTACCTCCTCATTCCCTCTTCTGGTACACCTGGCCCCTTTCAGGCAGGGTACCAGGGCTGCTCTGCACAACATTGCAAGTTGCCCATTTGTAGGTTTTTCTGTTGTAAAGGAGTGAGAAAAATGAGAAAGAAGGGCTCTTCTGAAGATTTAAGTGTTTGCAAGAACTAAAGAGACAGCAACTAAGATAGTTAAGACTCAACAGTACTCAGCTCCTGTGGAAACTCGCTGTTGCTACTATCTCATTATCCCTCACATCTCAATCCTTACAAAGAATTAACACCGTGGTTTAGCATACTAACATATAAGGGGCTGCAATAGAATCTAACATTTTAATTCCACTTGTATAAATCTGACACTGATAATTCATAAACCACAATATACTAAGGAGTGACAGGCATGCGGAAATGTGTACTCTTCTAGTTTTCACTCTGGATGAAAAATCTGCTAATGAAATTGAATTATCCAATACAGTCTGCTAACTATGCTAACCTCAGGCTGCAGAGGCATTTGAGTTTCTGCAAATCTACAGTCTTTTCTCCTTAAAAAGTGACTATATGGAATAGGCAGATAAATAAGTGATACTGGTGATTCTCATTGAACAAGTGAATTTAAGCAATATGTTTTAAGGAAATTATCTAGATAAATTAAAATACAGATTTTTACGGATGCTTCCTCTGGGTAAGTTGACAGACTCCTTATAACTTCAGTAGTGGATCTACATGTTCTACAGCTTATGGCACAGAACTTTTAGTTAATGTATAATGACCTTCTAACCCAAATGGCTTTTCTTTTTCATCTGAATTTCCCAGGAGTAAACCCTGCCATTCAGTGCCAGGTGTAGCCAGATCACACCAGAGGTGTGTGAAGGAGCAGCTGTGTAAAGCTATGGAAGCAGATGCAAAGGTCAAAACCAGCCTCCAGTATGAAGGGGTGTCTAGGAAGCTGGGAATGGACCCAGCATCCCTAGCTGTAGCAGGCAATACAGAGTTATACGGCATTCAAAGATGGTCAACAAATTATCTGTTATCCTCTTGCTGAGGTCAAGAAAGAGAGCCCCTCTTGTCACTGTGGGCTTGTTGAGGACACCAGTTAGGAAGGAATGATGCCTCACTAGCAATTTTTATTGCCATGCTGGATAATTACTACCTACAGCATCCTCTGATCTACTGGATTTTTATGTCTTTCACACTTTCTGAGAAATTAGCTAGAGCAAAGTTTTGGAGATGGGACTCTAGGCAAAGTTAAACATACAAATAGGTTTCATGCATATTTTATATATTGTGGCAGTGCCCAAAGAACCTCACAAATGCCTAATAAACATAGATGCCCTCCCTTGATATATTTACCACCGAGACACATAGATTTTGCTTCTCCATATTTTTTTTTTCATCACTTTAATTAGGAATTTTAAGAAACAAGTAAAGGAGACACTTTTAAAATTGTTGCTGCACAGAATGGACTGGTGCTCAGTTAACAAATTCAGAAGTGGTGGTACTTATGTCCCCCTGTAGACAATTGCCTTAGTTTAAAGCTATTCATTTCTAATAGACTTTCCCTGACTCACACCTGCTGCAGATCTTGTCCTGTCTCTTGAAACACATCTAGATTGTTCATGATGGTTGGGATTTAAAAAGGAGCCTATGCCTATAAGCTTCCAAAATCCCATTGTATTTTAATAAGATTTCTACTTCTTACTGGCTCAAAAAATTCAGCTTGAATTTCAAGTTTCCACATTGCTACCACTAAATTAATTCTATGGCAATTCCATCCAGAAAGCTTGGTGTTAATTAATTAATTTAATTTAATGAATCTAATTTAACAGCTCCTCTCCTATATTTCAGTGGTTTAGGACTCTTCTTCTTGCTAGACTTGCTTTTGAGCTTCACTTTTTTTATCATCCTCGCTAAGGATATCTCAGAATACTGAGTGACACTCATACCTCACACCACAAACAGGAAAACTGGTGAGTCACAGCAGCTCCAATTTCCCACCTGCACCAGTGACAGAAGAACATCCTGCTAGGAATAACCATGCATTTCATAGCGGCTTCCCCCACTTCCATCACCCTGAGTTATGTATTTTTTCTAAACTGCACATTTACAAAAGCACCAAAAATAAACTTCAAGTTTTAATTAACAAAAAGAAAACCTAGATGTGCTGGTATTGCCAGGGTATTGTCAGGTATTGTCAAATTATTGTTGGTATTGCTCAGGTATTGCCAGAGTTGTCCATCTTCCCAGTCTTTTCCAACCAGCTTGCATTTCCCCTTGATCAGCAACACACTTTTCTAGGTGGGATGCAGCCATGAGATAGCGGAAGGTGCTGAAAAGTCCTGTGGGGCTATTATGTCTCATGATTCAGAGTGTTACATGGGAGGAAATCCCATATCTCTTTTATGTTCCTCATATACCATAGAATCACAGAATGACTTGGGCTGGAAGGGACCTTAAAAATCATCTATTTCAACCCCCCTGCCATGGGGAGGGACACCTCCCACCAGACCAAGTTGCCCAGGACCTCATCCAGCCTGGCCTTGAGCAGTTCCAGGGATGGGGCATCCACAGAGGGAAGAAATTCCTCCTAACCTCTAATTTAAATCTCCCCTCTTTTAGTTTAAAAGCATTCCCCCTTGTCCCATCATTATCTGCCTGAGGAAAAAGTCACTCTCTGTCTTTTTTATAAGCTCCCTTTAAGCACTGAAAGGCTACAATGAGGTGTCCCTGAAGCCTTTTCTTCTCCAGGCTGAATATCCTCAGCTCCCTCAGCCTTTCTTCGCAGGAGAGGTGCTCCAGCCCTCTGGTCATCTCCATGGCCCTCCTCTGGACTTGCTCTAACAGATCCACATCCTTTTTGTGCTGGGACCCCCAGCCTTGGATGCAGCACTCCAGGTAGGGGCTCATAAGGGCAGAGCAGAGGGGCACAATCCCCTCCCTCCACCTGCTGCCCACCCCTCTGTTGGTGCAGCCCTGGACGCAGTTGGCCTTCTGGAATGCAGGCACACACTGCTGGCTCATGTTGAGCTTTTTGTCCACCAGAACACCCAAGTCCTTCTCTTCAGGGAACCCCCAAGACCTTCTTGCTTGCCAGGGAACCTGAGTGCAGGTGGTGGGAACTGAGGCATCTTCAAGTGTTGAGCACCAAGGTTTCTGGTGGCCTCTCAACACTGGGCTCACCGGTACTTTTCAGAAATTTATGCCTGAAAAATAAAGGGGAAAAAATCAGTTGGAGTGGCTCCCATTGCAGGAGAGCAAGGTCAGACTTCACAACATGTAGGATAGCAGATCTGCCCATCTCTTAGGAAGTAAATCATACCTGTGAGAATTTGCCTTTTAGAGAGAAGAGTGATTTCCTGTAAGAAACTGATGCTGGCTGTTTATTTAGGGAGGACTATTACCCCAGGTAGTTATCTTTAGCAGTTCTTCGTGTCTAACTGTGAGAGATCTTTTACAGGCTTTCCCTTTTTGTAAGTAATAAGATAAAATATATGGGCAGCTCAAGTGTTGCAATGTTTGCAGCGTCTTTGATGAATACACAGATAAATATGTTTTCTGTGTTCATTCTGATGTACTTCAGAGATCTTATCACAGCAGGAGAAACTGTTTTCCCCACAAAGACTCTGCCGAGCACTCCTTGCTAGGATCGTATCAACACTTCAAGTTACAATCCTCACCTTAGGCCTCTGCTCAGCCTCGTGCTGCAGTCTCATTGGCAGCGGATCTGTTGGCATTTCACCAAAATTTCTTTTGCACTAAGTGCCATGCAAGGGGCAAAAATGTTTCAGAGTCCTTGCCCTTGCAGGGGCTTTAACAGGCATCTTTGGAGAGATGTGCAGCCTGGTCCCAGGGAGTGCCCGCTATGGCCCACCGGCCCACCAGCAGCGTGACTCAGTGTGGCCGTGGGCTTTCACAGCCACCATGGGGAACGGATAACGTAACAGCCATGCACAGGAGGCTGTGTCTGGAACACCTGCAAGGCTTAAGGATGGACCCTGACCCCTGGCATGGCACTAGTGTCCTTTTGCTGCTCAAGCCCACCCTGACAGGGCATGAAGGCACTGCTCCAGGCTAGGGCCATCCCATGGGGGCTGATGGCTGTGGGCTGAGGTGGTCTTCTGTGCTGCCCAGGGAGTATGGTTGTGGGGCCAGCCATGCTCCTCCAGGCAGTCAGCCAGAAACTCTTCTGTTTCACTCACTCAATCCACTGCAATGCAGAACTCGGCCCCAGGCCATGCTCTGTCCCACCACTGAACCAATTTTTACAACAGTCCTATGAAAGCAGACTAGATTGATATTTCCCCATTTAGGTAATTACAGACTTTGGAGGTGGGGAGGACACTGCTTAAAGGTGGAGCAAGAGGTTATGTGACTTACCCCAAACTAGAAAAGGAGATAGAACTAGAAACAGACTATTTCTGGTGCTGCTCTTTAGCATCTCACAGGCCCTGGTGGCTCGGGATCCATAGGAAGCAGGGGGGCTCTTACCAATGTCACTAAATCCATGAAGGGAGGGTGCAGAGAGGACAGAGCCAGGCTCTGCTCAGTGGTGCCCAGTGCCAGGACAGGAGGCCATGGGCACAGCCGGGCACCCAGGAGGCTCCCTCTGAGCACCAGGCAGCACTTCTGTGCTGGGCGGGTGACGGAGCCCTGGGACAGGCTGCCCAGAGAGGCTGTGGGGTCTCCTCCTTGGGGATCTCCAAAAGCCGCCTGGACGTGGTCCTGGGCAGCCTGCTCTGGGTGTCCCTGCTTGGGCAGGGGTGGGACCAGATGGAACCAAGTGTCCCTGCCAACCTCAGCCACCCTGTGATGCTGTGCTTCTATGGAACAAGGGGAAAGCCTGTAGTCCCAGGTTGGGAGAATGGGGATCATTACCTCTATGGGAGCCACCAGCCATCTCATAAAGACACAAATTCAAATGAAGGGCAGAAGCAGGGCCCTACAGTTCTAGCCCATTACTGTTTGCTTCTTGGCAATCCTGACAAGCTGTCATGGCCCAGGGGAGACTTGAACGACAAACGTTGCATGATGCCATCTTCACTGTGTACTAAAGTCAAAATGGGGACTTTAGTACACCATTGCATGTTTACAGCAAGAAGAGTCACAGTGCCACTTCTGTGCAGAGCTATGAGAAACCACAATAGCTTCTATGTTTGTGCAGTGAGCTAAGGTTTGCTCTCAGTGATGCCCCTGCTATTCTGCAGTTACTTTGTCATCTCCTTCCAGGAAATAACCAAGAGAAGACTCCCAGGTTACATGTTTTAGAATGTGCTTTGCATTTTTGCATGTGTCCAGGCCTGCGGTGGGAATAATGATAATAATAATAAAATGAACATGATTGTAACTGTTTCATTAAAAGCAAACATCAAGATGTAAAGGCCAGCTCTCACATGCTAATTTAGCTTGGAATTAAAGAGTTGAAAGACTAAACCAGGGGTAATAAATAAAATCCACTATACTTTATTTGATTTCTCTTCCTAGTTGTACAGATATCTAAAAAAGGTGAATTATTTTGAAAACTGCAGATCTAATATGCTTCATCTGTCTGGATAATGATCTCTGCATTCTCAGGGCTAATTGTGCAAGCATTATTTTCAAATTATCCTAACAAACCAGACTATGTGCCTAAAACCAACTGAAAAATATTAATTATTTGTTTTATGTGAAATTGGAGGAGTGAAGAGAACAAAATGTAAAATATGAAAAAGAAAATTGTTATGGTGCTGGCTTCTAATTTAAAGGGGGAAAAGTATCATATTTACTAGATTTTTCCCCCCCTGCAAATGACATCTCTGAGACAGAGGTTGTTGATAAGCTCCTACCAGCTTCCATGAATGTGGCCATGAGAGAACTGTATAACAAAAAAGCCAGGCTTTCTGAATGTGATCTGTAACTCTGGCTCACTGCTTTCCTCTTTGTGGTTTTCCTGACACCTTACTTTAAAGCACAAGCACTAGAATGGTGTTGTTTGGTTATTGTCAGACATTGTGCCCAGAGAAAAATGTCTTATTTTTTTTTTAACCTTTTATTTCAAGTAGCTGTATGCTTTTAAGTTCATCATTTTTACCATCAGCCGTGGTTGCAGACATCCAGCAGATTGTCAACATTTTCCTACTGCACTGATTCATCTCTGAGTTTCTTTTCATTTCTCTATCAAAAAATTGTTTGTAAGTGAAAAACGTTGACCAGGTCTACTGTGTTCTCTGAAACATGAAAGGAACAGTGGGTATGAAGTCTTATAATGAGCTGTCATACCTTACCTTTTTCGGTGGGTTTCTTTGACCATAGCTGAGCTCACTGATTAGAATGCAGGAATTTTACTATTAGATGAATACAGAAAAATCTGAATGCCTGCTGTGTTGAGCAATTACACTGAGAAAAAGTGAGAGGAAGAGTGAGAAGAAATATTAAGGATATTAAATGTAGCTGTGTTCAGAAGCAACCCCTCAAAATTGCAACCATATTTTCTTTCAGCTATGATAGAACTGTGATGCTATTGTGCTGGCACTGGCATTTCAGTTCAAAGCAGGAGTGTTCTCTGAGCTTGAGTCAGTAGTCACCCTGCATTGTGTCTGGGTCAGCTCATGGCAGGCCATGGTGGGCACGGGCTGGGCTCTTTAGGAATGAAACTCAACCAGGAGACACTTTCCATGAATGTCACCAACATTTCTAATGAGCAATCATCTACAGGGACAGACTGGTCTAAAGGAAACTGCCTTGAATAGTGAGCAACATGAGAGTCTGCTGCTCAGCACCAGCTCTTCTGCTGCACAGACCCATGCCAAAGCATTGGGTTTACACAGGCATAGCCTGTGGCTAAGAAAAGGTCACAGAACACTCTCTGAAATCAGGCTACACGTCTATGGCTGTAACTCAGATACCTTCAGTAGGGTTCCCTTCCCTTCCCTTCCCTTCCCTTCCCTTCCCTTCCCTTCCCTTCCCTTTATTATCACTGTAAAATCTCAATGTCTTCCAGCAGTGCATTAACCAATATAACTAACATTTGTCAACATTTACACAAAGGATAATCAAGACCTCATTGTTTCCAGGCTCTCCAAATCTGAACAAGAAGCTGTAATAATGAAACTCTCTTATTGATTCAGCTGATCAAAATGTATTTGCATTAGTAGCACAGCATAATTGGGGCACATTATAACAAAACAACTGATTGGTAATGTAATGCTGTTCTGAATATGAATACATTATCCCTTCATGCATTTAATATTTCCATTAATCACTAACTTGGTGCCATCTCCAATTTTGCTGAACAGCCTTCAAGCTGGGAAGCATAAAGCTCTTTAAATCTACTCTTATATTTACAGACCCTCTTAGACTGGCTGGCAATATGAACCTTTAATTTTAAATCAGACTGAAAATCAGCGTGTGATAATGCTTGCATTTGTATTCTTTTTTATTTTCCCCTTCTTCTCTTGAGGTGTTGCTTATTATTTCTTTCCTTTGCTGAGGAAATAGAAGGGACATGGCTAATGTGGAACTGCAGACTTTTCCCTCTGCAGTGTACGTGGCTGCTGTTACCCTAAGTCACTAAGATGTCATTGTTTCCAGGATTAGCTCTGATGCCTCGTGAAGATTTCTGATGCAGAGAGCCCCGTGCTCCTCCAGGCAGCAAACTCAGAGGACAAGGTACAATCAGCTGCTTCTCTGCTCCCCCTTGCCCAGACCTCAGCTGCTACTAACAATTGAAAGGAGACAATCTATTTTCTTTCCACCGTACCTGATCTCCAAGGAGACCTACTTCTAATGAACAAGACAAAAATAAAATGAGGCAATGTGATGCTCTTAATCGAACATTTTGAAACCAGGCACATTTGTACACAGATGGTGGCATCAGGTCATCTAGACATATTCCACTTATGTGTCATGCAATCAACAGGTATTAGTAAAGTTAATAGGGTTGCAAATGCAAATATGCAGTCCTCTGAGAAGCAGCATAGTTCTGCAGAGTGTTACAAGTGCTCAAACTCTGCTGAAGGTAATTAGACTTGAAGGCACTCTGCATTTTTCAGAATTCTACAGTAACATTTAACTTCAGACCAGATCCTTTTTGCTAAGGGAAACTGTCCCCCTTTACCCTTTCTTGTTACTTCTTTGGTTTTGTCACGGATTTCTCCCCCCCTCACCTTAATGCCTGGAAGATAGGCTTGCACATTTTTCAAAATGGATGAGCAAGATGAGGACAAAGAAGAGACAAGACCGTATGTAAAAATACGTCCAATAGACATTACTACAAATCTCAAATCTGCTCTTGTAGCTTTTTGGCTGATGCTTCATAATCTTTTTTTTTTTTTTTCTTTTTTTCTTTTTACATGACTGTATTTTATTTTTTGAAAGTAGCGACCATATACTGTATCTTAAAATCCCACTTATGTGGGATTTACAGTGAGACTCCAAGAGATATTGAGTTAATAACTAACATAAGTGTTTGCTAACATTTTGGAAATGCATTGTAAATTCCTTCTATATACAAAAGATCAAGAGTAAACACAGCCCTAAACCTAGGAAATTGGTGAAAATTCTGTGAAAACAAATTGATTTTGTCTGTGCTATGGAAATGGGTCCCCAATGCATCTATTAGAGCAGAAATAAGCTTGCCAGAGAAGCACTAAATGCTGCTAAGGGCCATCCGTGACATCCGGTCCAAACTCCTCTGGTGCCTGTCGTCACAGGCAATTAAAATTGAAGTAAATTCCTTTCAGATTATACACACTATGGAATAAGTTCCTATATTTGTACAGTTTTACTTGTTTAAAGTCGTGCCCCTCCAGTTCAACAGAAGGCTATTCATTAGACTATTTTCTTTTGTTTCTCTGCTTACTCAATAGTTGTCATATATAAGAAACCCAGATTAAGAATATTTTTGTATTTTCACGGAAATTACCCCAGTGTTATCAAATAAACGGACATGCTTGGCTTTGGTAATGGTATAAACCAGTTTTCTGCTTCTATAAATGCTCCAGGTAGAAAACATGAAAAGTAGCTGCACTATTTTCTGAAATAATGTGACTCCCTGTGGTTTTCCTGTTTAATGTCGTGCTCTCTGTTATTTGACCACAAGAATTAACTTATTTCAAGAGATAGTAGGAACAGGGAAAGGCATCTTAGTGGTATGGACTGATAGAGACATATTGAAGAAGAGGAGCACAGCCAGCATCCTGTGGAGACTGGTGGTGAGGCGCTGGTTTACTAAGTTAGGTACTGGTCTGGAAGCTGTGGGCTGACTAGCCATAAATAGATGCAATAGTGATAAATAAAGTCATTAAAGGAAAGGCCATTCTCCAGTCCCTGCAGGGGAATGGTACAGAAACCAGGAGAGAGGAGGACAGAGGCGCATCTCTCAGGGCCACACTTCTCACATAAACCTCACCCCTGGGTCCTGCAGACAGGAACTTCAGCCTTGTCTTCCTCACAGAGACCGCTTTTGGGACATTTTGGAGAGGGAAAGCCAGGAACATGGCTGACTCCTCCCAAAGGCTTCCTCGAGTCTCTCAGATTGTGTATTGCTAAACATTGCTGACATTTTCTTCTCAGGGAAATTTCATCCCATGAGCTTATACGGAATGAACTGGTGACCCTTCACATGCACACCATTAGCAGGTATCACCAAACAGATTAAGTACACAGCTTATATTGTCTATCTGCATCCATGACTGGATCTAATGTCCAGCTTCAATGATTTGAGGTGAATGTCAGAAAGATAAACTTTACCTCATCTCCACAGAAATCTGTGTTGTCACTAGCTTCTTATTAGTCATGGATCCATAGTCTACAAAGGCAAATAACACCACTCAAATGACGTTGAATGCAAATGGCTTGTTGAATGTTGAATGGCTTGAATTGGTCATAAATTGACATTTTTTTGTATTGAAGGTTGGAGAGGATTTTGTTAAAAAAAAAATGAATATATCCTTTTTCTTCCATACAGAAAGCTTTATTTTTGCTTAATGCACAGTTCACTGAGCTACTGCCAATCTTCTTCTCTGTTTCTGTATGTGTTTTTGCTTAGGCTTGTGTGTAATTTGGCAGCAATTATCAAAGTGTAAAGTGTACATGTGAGGGTAAATGGACCCTCTACATCCACACCACTACCTTTTTTTTTTTTTTTTTTTTTTTTTTTTTTTTTTTTT
>NC_048893.1:187351410-187354780 GCF_011077185.1 Oxyura jamaicensis
TTTTTTTTTTTTTTTTTTTTTTTTTTTTTTTTTTTTCTGGGAAGTGCCTTAGCTTTTTCCCATTACAAAATCAATGTGCACCTCTGTCCTCCTCAGTATGTGACAAAAATGCAAAGTGAGACTGCTCAACAACAGAAAAGAAAACTTCTTTGCTGTTGCAGAGAGTTCATTTCTTTTATGTCACCTACAAGTGGGCAAAAATGTGTGAGTCATTTGTGCTTCCTTATGTTGTTCAGACAAGACCTAGAAGAGTCTCTTCTTCCTTTTTTCCTTCTGCTGCTTGTTTTCACCTAAGCAACATAAGAAATGTCAAGCTGAGGCTGCCCTTGCTTGTTTGAAAACTTTTTTTTAAAGTTCTCGGGGGTGAAGCAGCACTGAAGTTCTTGTAGTTTCTTGCCTTATGTTTCCCACTGTCTGTCTTTTCCATGTCTAGTCAGACTGTGGTCCCAACCCCGCCGTGACAAGCCTGTGGACAGACTGCTGTTCCTGTATGCACTGCGGGTGGGGAAAGAGCCCGAGCTCTGTCTGTTTCTTACTACATTATTTTAGATTTGCTGGGTTCCTATTTACTTGTCTGGAGGAAAGCAATGACACTGTGACTGGCTATACTTTTGGTGTATCTTATTTCATCTACAAACATTCACCAGTTCTGTCACAGAAACCATTCAAAGAGCCATCTTTTCCAGGGAATTAACCCTACAGCCTATGCTCATCTCTGCTGTGTAACTGCTTCCTGGCTGGCTCTGGTATCTCTCAGAACAAGTGAAATTTCCATGGTTAAAATCACAGAAAAAAAAAAAAATCAAAAAACAACAACAATAAACCAACTCCAAGAGTATAGTATTGACATCTGATGATTTCAGTCTTGATCATATACACGTAATTTTGTATTTCCTATGAGAGAAGGAATTAAAGGTGCAACAACTGTGGATGCATCCAGGAATGAAAAGATCTATTGAATGATGTCAAACCATTACCACCTGGCATTTCAAACTCGAGCAAAACAGAGAAAATGCTGAGTTGTTAACAAAAGCTTCTTTCCACAGTAGTGTTAATGATTCCAGTTAAATGGATGTCAACAAAGACCTTCTGAATTAGAAAGAATAAATATTTATTTCTGTCCCATCAAGTTTGATTTAATGGAGTACTGTGTGTGATAAATTCAGTTTTGTTTCCAAGTATCTATGGAGTCATTCATGAAGCCTAGGGCAAACAAATTTCAGTTTCTCACCTGAGCATAAAATTACAGCAAAAAGAAGTAAACAAGAAGAATAGCAAAATCTCTTTAGCTTTCCATGTATCACAGAAAAGTAAAATACTGTGTGGTACTACTTTACCTACTAATGCCTCTTCAGCTGTGTCAACGCTGATGGCCTCAGATTTCTGTGTCCTGAATTCCCTTGAGCTCCAGGTCAGCCAGCACAGTCCTGATCTCAGCCAACTCCATTCTGGTGAAACATGCTGGCTCTGATAAGCAGGTACAAAGCTAAGCCACACTGTCCCCACTTCTGGAAATAACGACCTTTTGGTCTGTCAGGTGCTCACCATCTGCTTTTTTTGTTTGTTTGTTCTCTCTCTCTCTCTCTCTCTCTTTTTTTTTCCTCCTTTATGAGGTCAGTGTTTCAGAAGAAGAAAGCAAAACAAACAGCTTTGTGGAGAAGGGGACTATGGCCAAAATGTAGTGAAACATTTCTGATTGTGCATAAGTTGAGGTGCACATCTTAACCCAGTATACTTCAGGAAAGCATGAGTTTACACTCTTGACTGAATTGCATTTTTGTGTTCAGCAGAAAAAATATGTTTGCGCTGTGCTTCAGAAACTTCTGATGGAGATGGGTGATAATATAACTTAAAGAAAAAAAGTGTTGCTCACAATGAAGAGAAGCGGCAAGACAGCCTTCTTGCACAATGTGTGTACTTCAGGCTGTTAAGGGTTAGGAAAAAAAGGCCACCTGTTTCCAGGGTGAAGTTTAATGAAATTCTCCTCCAATATTTTGACACCTTGTTATTTGCATCTCTCTCATTCTTTAATAAAACCCACAATGCTGTGTATTGAAGCAAGATAGCAGCAAACTTCTTATGGCTTTTGGCAGCTTGTTTTCCAGATGGCCTGGACAAAACCATAAGATATTATATAAAAGATCCAATTCCACAAGTCAGTGCATAGAGAATATTTCAGGTGATGACATTAAGTTGTTTACCAGGGCAAGTGTAGTGTCTCCCCAGGCTGATATCATCAAATGCTAAACTCTTGGTGGTTTTAATCCGCATTCATCAACTTTACTGTTATACTTAGAGCAGCTGTCTCACTCTCTTAATACATGCTGCTAACCAGATGGCCTCAGAAAACACAACCATATGAAATCTGAACCCACTTAATTCTTAATCTCTTCAAGCATTGCACTTTCTTGAGTTTGCATCAAAAAGAGGGATAGTCTAGTAGCAGGAGAGTGGCAGCTGATTCAGTGCACAGTTCTGCCCTTAATGTATGTGATGGAGACAAGGCAACGACCTCTCTAATACACAGCTATTAAAACCTATTTGAAAGAGAGTTCAGCTGTGTCGAATAATATTTTAACATATTAGAAGGTTTTCTATGTCTTTATAGTGTGAAAATCCTTGATGGAAGCTTCTGAGACTCAGCAAATATAAGAGCATTTTTAAGGTTTTAACATAAAAGACTGTAATATGGCCATTTCCAAATGATTTCTACACGGTTAAGACTACGTATTCATTGTCATGTCCTTTGCAGAAGAAAACAATGGCTTTTCATATAGAATAATAAAATCATAGACTGGTTTGGGAAGGGACCAGTTCCAACCCCCTGCCATGGGCAGGGACACCTTTCACCAGCCCAGGTTGCCCAAAGCCCCATCCAACCTGGCCTTCTCTTCCTTTTCCAAAGGATCTCCCATAGCTGGGCAAGGAGGAGTTATGAAAATGAACCCGTGTAGTTTTCCTCCCTTCAGTGCCTGTGCACCTCTTTATACCAAGAATTATTTTCAAAAGGCACAATATTATTTGGTACTTGGTGAAAAAACCCGATGTCAGGCTAGGGTTCTGCCTGGTCTCAGGGCTGAAAGCATCCTTTCATTGGGATCAGTCACGAGGGATTTGTTATTCTGCAGCATGTAGGACAGGCCACGCACCTGCCTGTAATTTGTCAAAAAGACTTGACAGGTAAATGTATAGTCAGAGGTGATGGCAGGTAGTAATTACAAATTCTGCCCTACCTCCCTCCATCATTGTGCAGCATCTAAGTCCGGGAGGCAGCTTCTGGAGGCTTGCAGGTGGATGTCACCTACAGACAAGAAACTAATCGAGCTTAGAAAATACTCCCAGTTTTTTTTTTTTTTTTTTTTTTTTTTTT